>NC_068366.1:29001889-29196889 GCF_020536995.1 Dreissena polymorpha | reverse complement strand
CTTCAATAAATATAACATACTTTATGGCTAACAGCTTGGCTTCAGAGAAAAGCGTTCCTTCGAAACACAACTTCTACAACTCATTGATGACCTGGCACAAAATATGAGATATGGACAACAAACTGATCTAAAATTGCTTGATTTCAGTAAAGCGTTCGACAAAGTGAACACTTTAAACTGCTTTTCAAATTACAGGAACATGGTGTGGATAAAGATACTCTCTCAGGGATTAAATCATTCCTTATAGGTCTTATTCAACGTGTTGCTCTGGATGGAGAATTACCATCCGAGGTACCAGTGACATCTGGGGTACCACAAGGGTCTGTGCTTGGTCCGTTACTTTGACTTCTCTATATAAATGACTTACCTAAATCAATCTATTACTTCTCAAGTTCGCTTATTTGCAGATGACACTGCCGTTTATCTAACAATCAACAATATGCATGACTGCCATACTCTACAAAAAGATCTAGATAAACTAATGAAATGGAAAATTCTTTGGGACATGGAGTTCAACCCAAGTAAATGCCAAGTTTTAAACATAACCAGAAATAAATCAAAATTCTCTTTTAACTACAGACTCCATGTACAAATATTAGAAACTGTTGACAATGCAAAATACTTAGGTGTGGACATCTCAAAAGACCTTTCCTGGAACATCCATATAAATAGAATTACAAATAACGCTAATAAATCTTTTGGTTTTCTACGCAGGAACATACAGACAAGAAATTCCAACATTCGCCAGCTGGCATACAAGACAATAGTTAGACCACAGGTTGAATATGCTTCTTCCGTATGCAGTCCTCACACATTACAAAATATACAAAAAAAATGAAAATGTACAGCGTCGAGCAGTCCGCTGGGTCAAGCATAATTATTCTCCATATGACAGTGTCACCTCCATGCAACAGGAACTTGGTTGGCAGACCCTACAAGACAGACGAAATGATACTAAATTAATAATCTTTTCCAAAATTGTTCAAGGTTTAGTGGCCGTGCCCCTACCACCATATATCGAGCGTTCCACCAGATTCACTCGTCACATGCACCCCCTCTTTTTCAGACAGATCCATACCACTGTAAATTATTATAAGTTTTCATTTTTCCCAAGTGCTATTGTGATGTGGAACAACCTCCCTGCCACTACAGTGTTACATCCTGATCTTGAAGGGTTTAAGCGGTCCCTGCTTTCCCCTTCTGCCCCTTGAGCTCCGAGAGACATGTTTTTATCCGTTGTTTAACTTTAAATCCCTTCGCCATGCATGATTAATCTAACATACTTTTATCTTTCTCACTTTTTCACTTTTAACACTTATCTTGCACTGACTGCGCACCTGTCAATAATACCCGCCAGGGGAGTTAGACAGTATAGATAGATAGATAGATAGATAGATAGATAGATAGATAGATAGATAGATAGATAGATAGATAGATAGATAGATAGATAGATAGATAGATAGATAGATAGATAGATAGATAGATAGATAGATAGATAGATAGATAGATAGATAGATAGATAGATAGATAGATAGATAGATAGATAGATAGATAGATAGATAGATAGATAGATAGATAGATAGATAGATAGATAGATAGATAGATAGATAGATAGATAGATAGATAGATAGATAGATAGATAGATAGATAGATAGATAGATAGATAGATAGATAGATAGATAGATAGATAGATAGATAGATAGATAGATAGATAGATAGATAGATAGATAGATAGATAGATAGATAGATAGATAGATAGATAGATAGATAGATAGATAGATAGATAGATAGGGAGGGAGGGAGGGAGGGAGGGAGGGAGGGAGGGAGGAGGGAGGGAGGGAGGGAGGGAGGGAGGGAGGAGGGGAGGGAGGGAGGGAGGGAGGAGGGAGGAGAGAGAGAGGAGAGAGAGAGAGAGAGAGAGAGAGAGAGAGAGAGAGAGAGGAGAGAGAGAGAGAGAGAGAGGAGAGAGGAGAGAGAGAGAGAGAGAGATAGAGAGATAGAGAGATAGAGAGAGAGAGAGAGAGAGAGAGAGAGTGAGAGAGATGGATGGATGGATGGATGGATGGATGGATGGATGGATGGACGGACGGACGGACAGACGGACGGACGGACGGACGGACGGACGGACGGACGGACGGACGGACGGACGGACGGACGGACGGACGGACGGACGGACGGACGGACGGACGGACGGACAGCCCAGAAGACAGGACAGACAGACAGACAGACAGACAGGACAGACAGACAGACAGACAGACAGACAGACAGGACAGACAGACAGACAGACAGACAGACAGACAGACAGACAGACAGACAGACAGACAGACAGACAGACAGACAGACAGACAGACAGACAGAACAGACAGACAGACAGACAGACAGACAGACAGACAGACAGACAGACAGACAGACAGACAGACGACAGACAGACAGACAGACAGACAGACAGACAGACAGACAGACAGACAGACAGACAGACAGACAGACAGACAGACAGACAGACAGACAGACAGACAGACAGACAGACAGACAGACAGACAGACAGACAGACAGACAGACAGACAGACAGACAGACAGACAGACAGACAGACAGACAGACAGACAGACAGACAGACAGACAGACAGACAGACAGACAGACAGCATGTCAAGTAATACGCACTAATGTTTACTATCTAAATGGCTCACATATCTGACATGATCTCAACAGGGTGCCGGTTTCAGCCGAAAAACCTTAACTTAAAGTATGCTACCATATAAAACGACCAATACGAGTTCAATTTAGCGGGGTGTACTGAAGAATTATACAATATAATTAAAAAAATACATTCAAAACGTCATTAAATGATTGCTTTCCTAAACTGTTTTAACATCATGTTACATTATACGCACATGGAGTTGCTATCGGAATAACATTACTACTTACAAATGGAAAAAGCGTAACAAAGGTAAACTGCACCGCCCGGAATGTTGTCCATACATTAACTGTTTTTCTTTTCGTACGGAAAATCTATCGATATCCCACTCTTGGAGGTGCGGAAGTAGACATGAAAACTTCTAATTCATATAATTTCATAAAGAAGACAAGCAATCTTCACAAGTTTAATGATAATTACATGATAATAATAAGGCTCCCAATGAAGTCACAGAAAATTATATTTTTAAATTCGAAGTAACATTTATATTATGTAATGTAAACATTAATTTTCTCTTCTGAATATACAATAAGGTGATTCAAACTGTTGAAGCCCTTAAAGTCATTGCAGGTGTGGGATTTATACATGTGTAGTGCCTTATTTCTGCCAGAAGTTTCTGGCGATTTGGCGGGTTTTCAATCGCCGACACGACAACTCTCAGTCGGATGACATTGCTGATAAAAATTAATTTTCAATAAGAACATAGTTCGGATATTTTCGGTAACGCTATCAACAACAAACCGAGCTGCAGTAATTTATTTAAGGTAGTTTATATTTCTTTCTGAAAGATATGCTTTATAAACGTCGATTTACATTAGTTGCGCAAGGTAAACAATTAATCAGGAACTCTGAAATACAAGTATTTCATCTGCTATCTACAGGTTTTGAGTTCGTTTTGTAAAATAGTAGCATTCAATTGAAACAAGAACAATAGCTCTATGCAAATTATAAGGCATTTCAATTGTGCAATCAAAACTACTTCTACATATTGCCACAAAAAGTGATCTTCTCGGTCATCTATTCAAAGGCTCAACCCAACTGTATATTAACTCAATCATTAAAAGAACTACATTTATAATGAATTTAGATATGAATCAATGTGTGTTAGATTGCTTTGAGTGTGACTTTCTTAAGATTGGGTGTTACTATTAAGAAAGTTTGTTCTTTCGACATAACTATTATGTGCTAAGATAAAACTGTTAGACTAAACATCGCAAAGACGATTTAGTAATGCTATGTAATAAACGGACAACACAATTTCGATTTAAAGACAGTAATGCAAAACGTAACACTTTTATTTCTAATTTATTAAACTGACATTCTTTAGCGCCAATCGAGATCATGGCAAAGGAAAGTTGAATTACAAATAACTTAAATTGCGACACATTCCTTTACTTATGTGTCTGATTGTGTTTTCCCGGACAATAATAATATAATTGTCCGTATTTTGACGTGTTATTGTATGTCTTACCATCAATTTGATATCTGATGTGTGACTCAACCTTGATCATTCAACCTTTATGTTTCGACTGTTTAAATCTTTAAGACGAAATGCATTTTAAATGTTTTTGAATGTAAAATGACATTCCATATCTGCGATGTTTAACGTTTCGGTTACAGAGTCGTCATAAAACACTTCGTGTCTCTTTAACTTCCTCAATAAGCACTTGAGGTGTAGTTCATTACCTTATGCATACATTCAAAATCGCATTCTTTAAAATATTGATCAGAGGCGTTATAAATTCATACTGAAGTATAACATGTATTATTTGGATGGTTAAATCGCTAAGGTGATTGTTTGTCTTCTGCCCATTACTAAATGGCCAAAGTACGCTCAACAACTGTTATCAGCAATTCTTTGACAATAAATGTCGTCTTATCTGAATTAGTTTTAAATCTAACATTGAGTGCACGTTTTAAGCAAGTCATGTGTGTTCACGAAATTATAAATATAGGAGTGTCATAGTCTTACATTTAAATGAATCAACAGATTCATTGTATATGCACAAGTGGTCGCAAACATGTATTATATATTAGAGACATTATTTCGTTGAAAAAAAGTTTGATACCGTTATTTAAAATATTGAAAAAGGCTGATTGGAATTAAGTTAAGTTAGACAAACCAGATTCAACATCTCTCAAACGAGTCCCATGAAAAAAAAACAGGCAAAACACAGAAATCTATGGTTTTTCAGAAGAATACATTTTAAATCAAAGCGCTGAAGGCACTGAAGTTGTTCGTTATTCCATAATCTAAGACGCAACTCAGTTTGCAAAATTATGTTTTAGCTTTTTATATCGCAAGTTTGAAATGAACACAACCCATTCAAATGTATAAAGAGTGTGTCATAAAGCACAGGTCGAGATGTGGGTGCACTGTTTATCTTCATATTTATGTTATAGAGATAACTTAGACAAAATAACAATAATATGTCTCTTTTGTTCGCAATAGGTTGCTGCACTGGCAAACATCTTTAGAATGTTGGTTGCCTTGCTAAAGAACAACAAGCCTAGAATCATGTACATGATGTGTTATGTGTATCTAATACTTTATTATTATTTTTTTTAATTCTTGAGCAATTATTTCGCCGACATGACAGACTTTTAATGCATCATGTCTTGTTGTTAGGCGGAATTGAATCATTTCCTAAGCCTAATTGATCAAAAGTCGCCAATTTGTATTCTATGTTTAATTGCATTGAGTTGTGTCAAGATTTGAAAAAGCTAGTTGCCCTAATTTTAAACCCAACTGTCACAAACTTTTAAAATTGAGTTTCCTGGGTCTAAATCTACTGGCCTCAGACTAACAGGCAACCACTTAACCTGTAAGTTATACATGGTGTAAGATGTGACAGTGTATTGAACTCATTCAGTTTCCAAGTCTGAAGACATTAAAGGGACCTTTTCACGTTTTGGTGAATTGACAAATTTTAACGATTTAATAATTTGGAGAGTTCTATTGTTGTCGTTATATTTTGCGGCGTAGCTGTATTAAACCAGCTTTTCACCTGACCTGACCTTTGTAAGTGTCAAATACAATTCAAATAAAATTTCCCGCGGCTAGGTACGAATGAATACACTTTATTTATTCCATTGGCTGATTTACCACCAGAACATTGGAAACATATCCGCGTCTTTGTAACACTGTTTTACTGCATGAAACAATTTTATCTCTAATGAAAAAGCTCAATAGATAGAACAGTTTTACACTCAATTCTCGACATACATACATTTCGTGCGTGCACCTTTTATTTTCAGAGAATTACCAGCGCAAAAGCGTTTATACTTAAAGGCTATGTTCTCATATTTAGTACTTACTTCCATATTCCTGTCAACATGTTAACATGTAAAAGTATAAAGAGCAGTGGAAGCGAGGCCTCACTTTAATGCATTGCATTTCAACCCGCGAGGTATCGGGTAAATCCGCGGCCAGTGTGTAAATGTCAGAGTTTATAAACAGTTCATCACCGGAGTTCACGGCCAGTAAAATAATCGTTATATAATAAAATAAAATATAATAAAATATCCGTGAACTAGGTGACCTGGAATTTTCTTTAGACCAAAAATATGTCAAATGAAGATATTCAGCAATATAATTATGGTATGTCAATAATAGATTCTTTATGTGTTTTCAACAATACAATGATAAATATAATGTTTGATTAATTTTACAATAACTATTCCACCATATTGACTTATGTATTAAGCATGAGCGCGATAATTCTCGATACCGTTAATAATCGAATCAAATAGCAATGCCCGACAAACCACTAAAACAGGTTTGTTCGAAGAACGCGCCTATAAATACGGATACTTCGCGTGTGGCCGGTTGACTCATATGTTTTAATTTCACTTCCATTCTTTTTTTGGTTTTCTGTTTTGTACTGATAGGTTTATGACCAGCAATATGTAATAATGTAGAATAAGCCGCGAAAAATCCGCGTAACATCCCGTACTGCGTGTGATGCAGCTAAGAACTGCGCAGAAAAAGACATTCGCTATCCTTGATCTCATTCATTGAACTATCAACGCCGTATATCTTTTTTAAAGATATTTCTTGTTTATACTACGAGGATTGCTACAATAAAGTATAAAAAACATCCCTCATTGTATGAGCACCGATGGCCGAGTGGTCTGAACGATAGACTTTTATTCCAGGGGTCAGTGGTTCGAGCCCAGTTGAGGGTAACTTGTTTTGTTTCTTTAATGTTATTCCTGTTTTGTTTGTTTTTTAAATGGAGCTTTAAAGATCTAATGTTTACATTTATCAATATTAAGCATTTAATGACAAACTGTAATTAGGTCATTTTTAGATGTTGTTTATTTGATTTAAATGTGATTTTGTTTATTTGCTTTGTCAGTGAGGTTACGTTGAAGTTATCACTTTTATCTGTTTTTTAAATCATTAATTGAAACGCTTATTTAAGCTTCTTTTTGGGAAAACAGGGCTTAATGCATATGCATTAATTGTCATCCCAGTACCAGAGACTGTCTTAAAACGAAAAACAACATAAAATCATAATTGAAACTAAAGTAGAAAAAATAGTTTCTTCTTAATAATTCGTGTTTGGATAGAGTAATTGCAATTAACTTGGTGTGATGGTAGCTTACATAAATACTTCGCTTGGGATTTCTTTTGGGGCCTGTCTGTTGAATTTCAAGAGCACTGTTACTTAATAAATCAATCATGAAGTATCTGATAAATGACTTTAGTTTAGACTGACCACACACACGTAATATTAAGAAATTTAATTTGAGAATACCAGTACTTAGATGCTGTATCTTCAAACTCAAACAAACTTATCCAGAATAAATTGACATGAATTCGAAAGTTGTATCAGGACAAGAAAAAGACGTACCGTGGTTGTATTCCAACTAGTCTTGTCTTATTAGAGTGATTTACTAACCTTTAGGTTGTATTACAAATTCATATTGATGTTTTTTAACCGTAAGAGCAGTAGTTCAAATGTTGTGTTGCTAACATAATGTGTAGCCTTTACTTAGCACATAGCAGGACAAATTTGGCAGATATTAGATTAATAAATGTATCTTGATTTCCGACTAATTTAATTAGTATGGCTTGTGTTCAAGTTTTACACACTGGCTTTTGTCATTTCAGCTTTACAATACGGAGATGTATACATATCAACAGTTATTATGTCAAAGATATTCATATTTTTTAATGATTGTATTGCATAAGGATATACACGAAAACAAAAATCAATGAAAAAGGTTTTCCGGATGATTTATGTATACATTCCGTTTGTGTTTATTTAATAAAATCATAACTGCATTACAGTTATATACTGTAAATATTCCTTTATCGGTGGATACGGTACTTAATCTAGATTGTACGACTTTAACCAACATTTTCGGAGAAGTCACTTGTGTTCAAAGGCATGTATCATGCTTTTTGTGTCTACATGAAGTGTTCAGGTTTCGCAGCCGCACAGTAGGTTGATGACTACGAGGGACTTGAGTAGCCTTGGCTTGGTGGCGAAGCTGCTTGAGCTGCTTGTCCACAACCTGCTCAGTCGGGCAATCGCTTCGGTCGACATGGTAATTCTTATTCGGACCTCAACCGTACTGGTACCAAAATAGGAAAGAGTTGCCACCAAGTACTTAAATGTGGCCACATCTTCTAGCTTCTTGTCGTTTATGGTGATGTCTGGTGTTATTCTTGCTATTCACCACGATCTTCGACTTCACCGAGAAACCGTGCCCTAGGACATTAGCCGCACGCAGTCGAACGCTTCCGTATAGTCGATGGAGTTGTTGAATAGTCGACGTTGGTAATGGAGGTGTTTCCCAATGATTACTCTGCTGTTCAAGGTTTGTTCCACTCTGCTCCTCCAAGCTCTGAATCCAGCCTGCTCTTCCGCCAGCAGCTCCTCGGCCTTACTGTTCAGGCAGTAAAGGATGATGCGTAGCATGACTTTGCTGGGATGGTTAATCAGGCTTATTGTGCAATAATTTTCACACAGCTCGAGGTACCCCTTTTTGTTAGGGGTGAAGATCAGAGACTGGCTCGACTTCTTCGTTCGCTTTTTCTACTCCAAGATCTTTTGGCATATTACCATGATTGCCCCTCCTCATTGCTTTATCAGCTCCCAAGGGCCGTTGTCCATTCTTAAGATTGTAATGCCTTCAGCTTGCGCGCTGCCTACTCCAAATCTGCATTAAGTATGGAAAAAAAGTTCGTTATCGGCTTATTGTATGGGATCGCTATGAAAGAGACTTCGTTTTGGTTCAAGCGGGTAGTTAAATCCACCTGTTCCGGATTGCGGCATTCTCGGTCAGCGTCTGACATATCAATGGTCCTCGTTAGGGTCTTGAAAGTAATTGAGGCCTTCTAACTCTTGCCTTTAGTTATATTTTTGTCAATGTTGATGCATATATATTCCTTAATTAGTATCAGAGGAAAAATGAGACATTTGACTACAATGATGTTCGGGTTTGAATTATTGGGAAAAGTAACGAATTTCTCAGCAAGAAATTGCTACCTGCCCCAACTCTTCCAAGCAAGAGACTGCTAGTAGTTTGATACATCGCTAGAAAAAAAATTATACATTTATACTTATTTATTTTTGCGTCTTCGTTAACTGATAAATTCCAATATTAACTCATTATACTGATTTTCTAATTATTATTCTAAGTTGTTTTAAATTGTGCTTCGATATACTATTTTTTCTTTTTTTTATCTTTTGCATAATGTGCACAACTAGCAAACACATCGTATGATAATCAGTAATTGGTCTTATATACTTCTGTATATTTACACGATAGTTTTTTCCATCAATAATTATTTGTAATAGACGCATTACATTAACTCGTTTCCATGAATTGCATGTATAAAAATTATTTAAGCATGCCAAGTCATTGGGCATTAATACACCTAAATGATTATTGACAAAACAATAAGTAAAAAACGATTATTAATATACTCGATTTGTATAATCAATGATGGATGGGATTGTTCATTTTTTTGCATTGTTTAGGATTTAGAGAAGATCACGATTAATAACCACATTTGTTCAACGTCTAACAACAATACGGCTGCATTTTCTGTTAGGGAATTTTCGACCTTGAGAAGACGTTTTTAACGTTGGCATTTAATAAATGTTATGGCAAAACCATTTTATTGTTATCTGAAGTTTACTTTTACCTCTACATACAATCTACATACAATCAAAATCAAAAATGTATTCGATGTCATTTTTTCAGATGAATGTGATAGTATGTACATTATACTATCACAGCGGAAATACTGTCGAGCGCGCTGTCTTCGGACATCGCATTTTAAAATGCTATTAAAAGACATATGTCTTTTTTGTTAAAACGGCGCATACAACAAATTATTATATATGTAATACATATGTTACTCTGAAACTTCGTAAGTGTGTTCATGGTTATAAATAAAACAAATTGTTTTAAACGACCGTTCCTGTCCTCCTTCGACCCACAAACGCACTTTGAGCGGGAACTTATAAAGACATTTATTCTTCTATGTAATTCTTTTTATTAAATGTACCATCCTATTGATGTGCGTAAAATAATTCATTTATTTTACAACATACAGATGCTAAAAATTGAAAGGTAACTTTTAAATTTATCTCAAACAGTATAATATTCCCTTTTTGACAAGTTTTCTCGCGGCGATTGTCTTTCAACGCTGTCACTCAATATGGCGATAAGTCTGTTTGTCCGTTCTCGCTGTCATTATTAGTATAATTATTAGTAGTAGTATTATTGTTTCTATTATAAAAATAAGCCCATGATGATGATGATAATGATGATGATGATGATGATGATGATGATGATGATGATGATGATGATGATGATGATGATGATGATGATGATGATGATGATGATGTTGTTGATGATGATGATGATGATGATGATGATGATGATGATGATGATGATGATGATGATGATGATGATGATGATGATGATGATGATGATGACGAGTATAATGATGATGATAATGATGTTGATGACTAATTCAGTTTTTTTAATTATGTCGCTATATATCGCAACTAGTGTTTATCTTATCATCAGCAAACTATATCGATGTAAGCAAATACTTTAAACAGGCGAATTTTATGATAAGTTGGGACTCTTGTTGTATTTGTAATGTCAAAAATATATTGTGTTCAACACTAGCATCTCAGCAGATTCAAACAAACGGACACTGCTGACATTTTAAAATGCATTTGTTTTAACACCGGTTATTTAAAAAAAAACTTTTTTCATGATTATCTATGTGATAAAATAAAAGTTATGTTTCTTCACTTAACATGTGTCTCACAATGTACATCAGACATAGTTTATAAACATGCAACCAAAATTTTGAACTATCGTTTCATAGTATTATTTTGCACTCCGATGTGCAATCTGATATGGTTTAACGTTATCTGTCCTAATCATGTAACAGCATGTTTTCCGTTTATCTGAAATGGACCTGCTCATAATCAAGCGATATATGGATCTGGTTGCATCTATGAATTCGCACTAGTTCGAATGCAGCTGTGATTTAATGAAGTTAATGATTGTGAACTGAACTGGTTACACATTTAGGATAGACTACAGAAAGAATTGACAGCCCATCGAAATTAAGCTTGGGTATGCAAATGATATGAAATGATGTCATCCATATGTGAATATAGCTGATTGCACCGTTAACTTATATTAAAGGGTAAGTTGTAGTAAATACCATACCCCATATCAAGACACGGTAGGGGATTAGCTGCTGTTGGTTTTCCATCACGAAAATGTATCGAGTACACTCTACCAAGACTTGTTGCCTACACGCCGCCCAACAATATGCAGCCATTTGTCACGCGCCTCTGGATTGGTCTTGCGGGTAGGGAAAGGGTACAGCCTTGCAAAATACAGATAATAAATTCATGCGACAATAAAAATAGGAAAATCAGCTCAAGATAATATTTGCTAAATCCAAACTTATTTTCACCCATTATTGGTATAAAAAAGATCTCAGAGACAATAGTATAATGAGTACCAACAACCTAGGGTTTGGGTCAGGAATTAAAAAGTAAGCTGTGGAAATACCCCTCTATATAGAGATTTGTCTATCTTTCTTGTGGCCACCATGCATGTACTCTTTATTATCCATGGAATAGCTACTATCTGTATTATTTCTAATGAACCAAATATATATCAACTATATATTTTTATTTATTTATTGTAAGATAAAATAAACAGTATACTTTTTCGGATCAAAGATTTATATTAATAAAACTTACCAAAACTGTGAAATGCACTGAAATTAATAGATGCATTGCGTTTTCACAAACATCGAATCTATTAGAAACACACCTTGAAGTGTGGCCGCTCTTACCATTTTGGAGGTTATTTCCCGGGGTTATTTATTATAATAATTATATGTTTTAAGCTGGGATTGTTGTCCGTCATGTGATCTTCAAAAAGAAGCGGGAACACACAATACAAAACACTGCTTTTTTTATTTTGATGTCGAAAATGTAATCATTGACACAAAAAGTAAATGTATCTAAAATTGCCAATTTTGAATGGTGTATTGAAATTATTATGGTTGATTATAATAACTTTGCCAGTTGTTCTCCGACAAGTTAGATGAAAAAGAGTGCAATTTGCCGGAACGACCACCCCCCCCCCCCCCCCTCGAGACGGGCAAGTTGGGAATCCAACACACACGTATCAACGTGTTATGCAGATGGAAACTCATTGAATCGCGCAATTTCGTTTCGTACAAATAAATACACAACGCATTCAATAACGTTTTATTAAAGCGTGTCGATATTCAACTGATTGTTTTGCCAAGAATGTGGCTAAATGCATACAGTCAAATTGGTTTTGCTTCTTCAAAGAACATTGCTGAGTAATCTCTATATAGATTCTTGCAAGATCGTTGGTAACGTTTCTTATTCATCCTGATTTAAATGTTAAACTTACATATTAACTATCGATCAAGTTTTAAACTAAATCGTTCTTAAGATATAATAATATACTCCCCGAATCATTCATAGTATACTATATTCGGCCAGTGTTTTATGGTGCATTTTAAGTATAATAGACGCCGAATTTCTTTTCAATTATATTCATTGTCTTCATTTCTGGTGTATTCGTGTGCAGGTCTCTTAGCTTTCCCCGAATATCAACAACATTTTCAGCGTAGACATATTAATTGATGACTATCATCCAGAGAAAGATATGTTTAAATATGCTGCATATCAAATTCCCATTGACTAATCATAATCCTTTATCTAAAACTAATCTATATGATATTTGATAGATAACACTCGTCCACTTTATTCATTTATTTAAATTGAATCTTACCAAACAACTTGATGAAATTATATTGGACAAAAACCGGTGATTGATTGATGAAATTTATGGGAAGTGTATGAGTCATTAATCGTGTGATAACATTCTGGAACACTACGCTTGTGGCGACGAAATATGAAGGGAAAGAGGCGCATGGTGAGCTTGCGGATGCCTTGTATATCTCTCTGGTGACCACCAGAAAGCAATTGATGCGAAGCACAAACATGGCGTTGCTTACAAGTTTATATTGCGACACAGGCAACTGAAATTTAGGCATTGTAATCATGAACACATAATGAAAACTCATTTATGAAATTTCGTGTGTGTTTCAAAATGACCCGTTCTTGAAAACTTACATTCGTGGATTCTTGATTTTGGAAACAAAATTATGTCACCGATCTATTACAAATTATTTCTGTGTCACGCGTCGCACTTTACTGTCGTGATCCTCTGTGTGTTGGCTGTTACAAATACAACATCCGGTTGTATACGCATTCTTTCTTTAAATTCGCGGACCGGTCCACCCATGAAACTACCGAAAAAAATGTCAAACGCATTATATGATTTTGCAGTTGTTGATATAATATTTGTAAGTGACATCTAATATTGTAAAAATAAAAACTATTTTAAGGACAGGCCATACACAAATCAGTTATTTGTACCCAGTGGGATATACATGTTGTAATGCGCATAATGGGATATATCGTATGTACCGATTTCATTAAGCGCAGTCCGTCGTCGGTAAATGTTTTATTCCAACGACAAGTCCTTAACTGCTTGACAGATTTTATACAACTTCACAAGATTCATTCTATGATAATCATCTTTGTAAGTGTTGCAAATCGTTCCGGTCTGCTTCATATTTATGTCACCTGTAAGAGCTAAAATACAGTTAAATTTCAAAAACCTCCTTTTCCGAAACCGAAAGATGACACTATATAATATGTGATGTGTAAGGTCGTATTGTTGGTGTCTCTTGGGTTTGTTTAACTCACATTGATTCCAAACTGCCGTCACCCCAGTATCACATGATTTTCAAATACCTATTCCGTCGATAACTTTTCTAAAACCGCTCGGGTTATGTATTTCTTATATTGCTTGTTACATTGTAAAGATGTCTTCTACTACTTTTGTTCAAATATAAATTTATATAAATATAAAACAACTTTCTTCTCTGAAGCAAAATGCCCCGGAGCTTTGATATTTCGTATGTATTATACGATATAGGTACTGCGCTAACATTGTTTGGATCACTTCAATGAGGTAAATACAGTTATGATATTATTGTTATTCAGTTGTTAAGTTTACAACATAATAATTATACTTCTCTTAACCACAATTTCGAGAACTTTGATATTTCGTATGTAAGATTGTATAGTGGGCCTCTACCAATTTAATTAAAATTGTAATCATGTGGCAAAAGCTTCGCACGTCCGATATGTCATAGGATTTAGTTAAACTTACATAGTAAATTAATTTATCAATATTCACCTCGACTGATGCAAATAGTGAAGCTTTGATATTTAGTATTGAACATCTGATAGTAGTCTAGCAATAGGTTTGTTTAGTCATGACCACGGAGTTTAAACTGATCACTCCCCAGGTGTAACAATATTCATAACAAAAAAAAAATAGTTAATTAATGAAACAAACATCACCTCTGAAGCTGCAATGATGAGAAATACACTGTGTCACAGTATATAAAATATAGATATATTTGATATAACATGATATTTATAATTTGTTATTATGTTTTGTACATTTTGATTTCAGTTAGAGGAGCTAGTAAAGTCATTCAAGGAAAACAATCACAAATGGCGGCACTATACGTCGATGAAGAATTCGAACAAGGCAAGATGATGTAAATCTGCATTGGTAAAGACAATGTAACAGAGTATAAATAGCCAAGATACTACAAACAAACTATTTTAGATATACCTTGCCACAATTCAATGTATGGCAATAACTGCAACCGTAAATAAATACGAAGTATAATTCGAATATATTTTCAAATTACAAACAAGGTTAAACAACTGTTTGCAACAGGTGGTATTTTCATATACGTTTGTAAGAGGTATGAATTATGAACATTTATAAATAAAGGCGAGAGTAACAGTTGCACTATTCCTGAATTAAAATCGATGTATATCTAGGATATTAAAATAAAGACAGAGAGCATTTTCTTACTTAATTGATATTTTTCGTTTACTATCAACAGTTTATTTCTTTTTGGGTACAATGGGCCAGAATTGTATTATTTTAATATCATCATAAGGGATGAAAAATGAGATGGTGATTAAATGCGTACTTTATTCTCTCAGACAGCTGTTTTGATTTACAGCAAAAGAAGGGATCTAGATCAAAATTATAACATATAAAATACTGCAACATGCATTCGTTTTCAAACTGTGTGGAACAATGCTTGTCACAATTACATAGACTTTGAGGTTGTGTTTATCAAAAGTATGCGCCAATTCGTAAGGGTGGTTTATTGCTTTGCACATGTCTGTCGGTAGGTTGGTCGATAGGTCGGTCGGTCTGTAGATCATTCTTTAACGAGCAATGAAAAATGCTTAGACTTACAATCATGCAACGTGACGCAATTCTTCTTTTGGAGGACACTTATCGATTTTGAGGTTAACAGACAAAAGGCCATTGTCACAGTGGCTCGTAACATGTTATCGAAATAAATAATAACGGTAGGTATTCCAATTAATCGCCCTTTCAACATACTTTGAAATATGATTAAACGTCATATGGACATACTGAATTCCCTGATTATTAAATAGATTAAAGTGCTTACACTTGTAAATGCTTTCAGGCATTTAATCAATATTGACATAATGACATATTGACATAAAAGAGAGTATCAAAGAGTAGTGTACTGAAAAAAACATGAATACATTTTTAGGCCGTCTGTCGCTTACTTGACCCTTGGCCGCATTTAATCTTTTCATAGTAAAACTTTTAAATGTGCAAGTATTGTTACCTAAAATGTGACCTTGTGTATTTGTTATTTTTATCATACTAAGTTAAATTACAAAAGCCATGCCCCTTTTCAAACTAAGACATGACTTAATTATTGTTATACCCTCCTTTAAAGAATCGGGGTATATTGCTTTGTAAGAGACCGTTGGTTTGTTGGTTGCTTTTGTCGGTTTGTTGACATTTCGTTATATATAGAACGCTTTGACATATAAACATGCAAATTGGTACAAAGGGAAGGAAGATGCCACATGAATCAAGTTTAATTTTGTCAAAGGTAATAAGTACAGGTCGCAGCGTTTTGGAACAGTAATTAATATCCGCTCAAATTCGAGAATGTTTTAATCTATGATCATTAACGCAAATAATAAATTATAAATAATAATGGTTACTTCAGTAAAATTGAAGATGCCTAAACATGTTGATGCACAGAAATGTCAAGGGCGTAGGGGTCTGTAACATGAAACTCATTTCGGAACCATATTTTGACAACCCTGTCGCTCACGATCATGCAAATCGGTATAGTGTTAACATGCAATGAAGTAAGCATTTTATACTAAGAGTGCTTTAACTTTCGATCTTGCACATTGTTTTGATGGTTATTTGGAATGAAACTTTCACGCCTATTTATGCACATTGGTTAGGTGGTTATTTGGGATGAAAGTTTAACGCCTATTTATGTTGTGTTCAACAGGTAAAAGGTAAATTTCGCACGCGCTAGTAATAGGATATTCGTTACGGCATACACTCTCGAGAATGCCTGGAGAAACGATAATACAAACTGTTTGATTGGTTACTTGGATTAAAAGGACGACGTTTATTGCGTTCGGGGTCATGTGGTCAAAGGTCAAGGTCACACGAACTTGTATAATGAAATATGAAATTTTGCAATATCTAGAGAACACAATTCCCTATAACCATCTATATTTGTTACTGGTATTGCCGGTTACTTGGGAGAAGAAGAAAATTACTATTGTTATTATGCTTTTATATCTTTTTAGGTCAACAATACAAACAACAATGTAACATGTGATTGTAAATTGATTAAATGTTCATTGTATATTAAAAAGCACTTTATTTGCTTATCATTTTGGTATTTACATAATAACAATAATTTAAAAATAATTTAATACCCGCCACATACATGTTTATTCAAAAAGCACTTGTTATGCTACAATATGGTTTCGTCGGAATCGAATCACACTGCATTTCTCCTCAAATATAATTCGATGTAAAAATAAAATGAAATCAAGTAGTTTCCTAAGACATAATGTTCTGTCCATAAAAATGGACATATAACAAATTTGGTTAAAACATTTTGGATATAAATCTAATTGCTTTTGTAAGCAACAAAACAACAATTTTATGAACATATAAACGCCATTGATTAAGGAATGTAAAACAGCGAATGTTGATAACCTACGAATACATAACATGGTCTCAAATATGTATCACTACTTGGACCTTAATAAAACAACTGAGCAAATTGTAAGTGACGTTTTGCAAGTTTTTAACGTTTAGAAAGGAATTGTAGCAACGCTCAGATAGGTATTTTGTTTAATCGTATGGATATTTTGTTCTGAAACGAAACTAAACAAGTATGCATAAAATTGTTCATCGCGCGTTTAAACATGAGCGTTTGTGCCTCTAGATGTTCGTATCACAATTTAATGAAATAGTTATAACTTAAAAGAAACACTCCATCACGAGTCAAATGAAGCCTCAAATAATATATAAATGATTATTTCCTTATACATGTTTTAAATATGAATGATTAAATTCTTCTTCTTGGAAAACAAGGCTTAATGAATTTGTGTTAATTGTTTTGAATTACAAATTACCTGTGCAGTCCGCACTTATCAAGGAGACACCGTCCGCTTTTATTGTATTGTCGCTTTAAAGAAGTTTCTTCTCAGCAAAAATCTATTTAAGACAAACATTTAGCCCCTGATTAGCTTGTGCAAACTACACCCTAATCTGGGACAATGCTATGTGCATGCATTTAACCTCCTTTTTCCATAGCGAGGCTTAAGACTTTACTAAATTATTGATTAATTCTTCTCACTTCAAATCTTTTTAAGAAACTCTTAATAAAATGTACATGAAATTCCAGGCTTAACTTAATGTCACTGTCCTGTTTAATCTGTTTTACAGTAGATGAGTATAAATTTAATTGCAGTTTATTATTTTTTATAATTTTTTACAGATAAATAAATACTATAAATATTGTTTTTGGGTAAAAATGTGGAACAAGTTTGAATATGCATTGCTAAAATAAATGTTTCTTTTCTAAGATCTGCCCATTTATTGGAGAAATACTGTAAATATGCCTTGTAGATTTGTTATATACCTAACAAAAGAACAAGATAAATCAATAGTTATAATAAGAACATTAAAACCGTTTCCATTTTGTATACAAAAGATAATTATCTTGACGCACTTATTACTTTCAATATAATTCAAGAAATTAAGATTATGTCATTTGAGAAAGAATGCATCACTGAAAATTCAAATTTGAAACAACCATTAATTCACTTAAATTTTGCAAACATTATTAAACAATAACACTTAAAAAGCTCAGCTAACAATGATTTTATTTACTGTTTTCCGTGCATAAAAACTGAAAAAACGCTAAAAGCACAGAATTCCTGAGGATTTAACAGTAAGGATTCAATGTCACCATCCTACTCCTTGTCCAGGAGCAAAATCTTAATAGTTTCCAGTAAGACATGGATATTAAGCACATATCACCTTCACACAACAGGCAGGTACAGTTCTGCGATCAACCCGTTACAGGAAACTTTACATGTGGTCATCCGGTTGAAGGCATCCCTTTATCCAAAGGATGTACTGTTAAAGGCAGCATTACTAATTGATCTAGTTGTGTCCTCCTCATCTACAGTCTGATGTGCAAACAAATTGTTCTGAAACGTTTGCTGGATATGGAGGGTAAGAGGATCAGTCACCGCAGATTCCATTTCCTGAAAAATATGGCCACATTTAAAACCTCAAAACACTGATAAATCCAGACATATAGCTGTTAGTGTGCAATCTTTAGGATGCAGAAACATACTTGCCACCATGTTAAATGGGTCAGATTCAACAATAATCAACAGACCTGCCTGTGGCTTGTACAGTATTGTGGAGCCATGCCAAAACAAAGCTGGTCTTTGTCACGGTCCATCAATCGACAAGTCCTTCAAACCCACCCAGAAGGGTTTGCTTAAGGATGGTCCAGACTGGTCTGGGATAGGCTGTCAGGAATTACTCCTATATGTCTGGCAGCAATTTCCTTTAATATCTCATATGCTCCGTGAGAAGTAAAATTGTCTATGATATCCTAGAAAGACATTTCTGCATTTAAACAAAAATTCAATTGCTGCAACATAATATCACAATAATCATATAATATAATGACATTAACACATAGAAAATTTTTTTTTTAATTAACCATATTTACCATCTATTGCAGTTTTTTGTAAAATGTCAATATACATCTACTTTAGTGTCAGAGCATAATATAAAATTCGTAAGTCATGTAGCAACACAAGCCTCTCTCTTTGCTAGCCCCAGCTTCCCACTTTCTTTTGTATTTGCAAGTAGGCTATGTCTTTTCATATTTATCACTGGCATTAGGTGTTCAAGTTGATAAATCATGTTTAACATACAAATACTTTGTATGCATTAATGTGCTTAATTGTGTTCTTTTCTCTTTCAACATTAATATCACAATCAATTATATATGTATCCAACATTATCTACAGATAATTTTAATATTCTCCAAGGCAATGTTAACTAAAACAAAATGCAGCTACACAATCATACCTCTTCTGTTCGTTGCTGGAACGTGACAAAGTCTAGCCCTGTTCTTTGTTGGACAATTCTTTGTGTACTTCTCCTTGGCTTAATTATGATTATATCATAGTAAACATAATAAATTCATACTAATTTAATTGTGTTGTATTATTATGTCATATGTTATCTTCAACATTAATGAAAATGCAATCTTTAGTAAATTCATTAAATTTGAAAAAGGAGAAAATTCCATTACTCTTTTCAAAAATATTTTGACAATTCAGTTTATTTA
Organism: Dreissena polymorpha; assembly: GCF_020536995.1. Classification (NCBI taxonomy): domain Eukaryota; kingdom Metazoa; phylum Mollusca; class Bivalvia; order Myida; family Dreissenidae; genus Dreissena; species Dreissena polymorpha. Next base: position 29,176,800 of record NC_068366.1, on the reverse strand, counting down.
TCAGTTGTCATTTATGAGAATAGTAAATACGTAAGTGTTTTGTATAAATAATTACAGTACTCTGGGGCTACTGATCAGTGATGATCAATCATAATTGTTTACGCTTTTTGTAACTTACATTTATTCTAGAGTCAAGTCAACTCGGCGTCTTTTCTATGTCTCTACTCTACTACAGACTCTCATTCTAAACGACAATTATTATTGACACTATGTTTCCTGTATATGCATATATTTATGAAACGAAAACGAATAACTGTTTTGGTTATATTTATAAAAAGAACTACGCACAATTCAGGTAAACGATATATAAAAACATGTTTTTCTTAGTTCTTTCGTGTTTTATAATGTAGGTTCCGCCATTTTGTTTCCGCTTCGTCTGTCTAGCTTAGCACGTCACGTCATTGCACATTGCGTGTTTTTTTTAGACAGAAAAACACCTCGTTGGTGATGCGAGTGGAAGAACGAGACGGCAATTGCCATCTCTCCAACTGTCAATCAGATTCTTATCTTAATATCGATCGACCAATCAGCGATCGATACACCGTGCGCGCCGGTTGCTAACGACCTGTCCGCCATTTTCTAGACAAGTAGTATGCCTAGTTCTCATTTATTCAACGACTTTCGTTTATTTTGTTTGAACAAAATAGGAAATGAAATATAAAGAAACGGTTTAAATAAGGTTAATGTAACTCGGACAGTCGGTATCCAGATATATACATTATAGTAATTTAATTTATACAATTTCCAACGCGGAAATGTAGTCCTGACAAGTGCGAGTGGAAGCTTCAATTTGTAGAATAACCAAAATTACCAAAGCCCCCTAATAGAAAATTAATTTTAATTCAGAAACTGAAAATGTCATGTAAGCACTATCAAGTATGAATTATATCACATGTATATGTAAACTAATAGGGAATGTTGGTATTTGGTAACTTAACGAAATCAACGTAATAAATCATTTTACATGTCAAAACAAGTGAAAAACTATTTTATGTTTCTAATTTAATAAAAACGTCTCGATGCCACCGTTTTGTTGTTCTACTCTTTCAATTATGATGATTGATAAATGTCCCATAACCACTGTTTTATATTATTTATATCACTTTAATACGTAATACTAGTAACATGTGGGATTTTTGTACCCGCTCGGCGTCAGAAAGCGTGTACAACTTAAGCAAAATTCCAGTTAAAAAGCGCTATTTGTGTCAAATACATGTGAACAAAATGTTCCGCTAGTATTTTCGTAAATCACATGGGTAAATACCAGAATAGAGGTGTTAACTTATTACTAATACCACCATTACACGTAGTAACAGGTTAGATTTCGTTAAGTGCGCAAGAGTTAGGGAGCGTGTTTAAAGTACCGAAATACCCGTTATACATAGCTAATGTTCTTTTTAAACTAATAGTTTTGTGCTTTGGCATAATATATATATATATATATATATATATATATATATATATATATATATATATATATATATATATATATATATATATATATATTTATATATATATATATATATATATATATATATATATATATATATATATATATATATATATATGTCAATTAAACGTGTTTTAGTACTTGCATGCAGAAATGTGTCAGTAGAAAGTCTATATTGTTCATTTCTAGGTGATATTTACTAAGAAAAATGGCAGATATAGATATATTGGTAATCTGTGAAAAGGCCCCTTTAAAATCGCATCCGATGTTTTATCTCCAACTTTTAATTGTGTTATCATTTGTTTGCATTTTTGCTCTCTCTATCCATGGTTCGAGAGGTCTTTTTAACATCGGTATTAAAAACATCTCAAGTTCAAAATTAGGTAACTTGATTTCCAGCTTAATAATACAGTTCTAGCATTTCAATGTTTTCAATGAAGATTTGATTATATACACGATTCTGTTTTAACTAGAGCAACCAAACATTCCAAATGATTTTCGTTTGTCTAGTATCTGTTTTATTTTGCCCTAATTATGGCTGTAAAGGTAATGTAAACTCAAAAAATTGAAGAGTTCCGTGGGCATATACGCGTTGAAACTTTTTCGTATTTGACTGATCGTAATCTAATTTTGTTTTAAATCAATACAAATGTATTAAATGTAACTAATCAGTGGGTCTTTTCACCATTGTTTTAAAGTTAATGAAATACTTGCTGTTGATAAAATGACCAGGTATTCGGACGTTCTAAACTTGCGTTCAAATTCGGTTATGAAATGTTAAATATCTTAAAATATCTTAATCAATGAATACTGAACGCTTCCTGAAATAACCGTATTTAATTACATGTATATTTCGATGTATGTGTGTTATATAAAATAAAATTGTGTAGTCTCGTCAATTTTATTTTACGGGAATATAATAGTGAAAAACTATATTTTCGCATGAACATATTTTTGAACTGTTTGAGTAAAGAGCACTGATCGTATTGGTACATTCATGGATATCTATTCCTGGTCAAAGCTATTCATGTTCATAAGTTCCTCTTTAACACTAAGTTAACACTAACTTCTTTCATTGCAATCATGGTACAGTTTTATATAAAAAAAATAAAAAAAATTCTCATTTTCCATCAAAGTATTTATGATGCTCTCACCCTACCGCTACGAAGAAGCAGATGTATATTAATTTGCACCTGTCTGTCGATTGTTCAGTCGAAAAGTCGGTACGTAAACCATTCGTTTCTATATGTCTGATAGAGTAAGAAACACAAATCATTACCTTGTTAGCGTTTAATACAAATATATAACTAAAGCGTTGTCAAAATCATGAGAAATTCCTTCGCAACATTGTGTCTGCTATAATCCATGGACAAATAATTCAAGTTATGGATCACTGAGGATAATAAGTGTCTTGGACATTTACACTTCATTGTGATTCTTTATTTGAATTATCAATCAGATCGATAAAGACATACGAGTGTAGCTCGTACCACAAAACCATAGCACTATATAAATCGACAAATCGACGGACAGACGAATCGATACACAGACAGAGTCTGAAGTCTGAGTGATTCAAATATTTCACCGCTAAAATATCTCGCTTATTTTTAGGAGGGATATTTACAGTACCTTATACAGTTTTTATCCTTTTGTCGGATTTTATATTTTGTGATTAAATACTTTGAAGATAACTAAACAATCTTAAATAATTTATTTGTCTAGGCAACTTTGCTTTTTAACTTGCTTGAGCGCATGGTAAGCTATTTTAGTCATCCTATGTCTGGCTTCGGTCTTCGTGTGGGGTGCATCTTGCCACGACAACCTTCAGCTCGTTGTCGCAACAGAGGTCTTAATTTTATATTTTATATAAACAAAACATGTTCAGAATGTTTATCATGAAAATACAAAGGTAAAGTTTTAATTTCGGTCATGTGCGTCCAAAAACTAAGTAACCAAATCAAATCTTAAAACAACACCGTCATCACTGTAGAGGCCACATCTTTTACTCAATCTTGATGCAACTAGTTCGGACTGTTTTTCTTCACAATATTAATCTAGGGCTTGAAACTTTGGACGTGAATTCAAAACGTAGGCCTAAGATTGAATCTATGAATTAACTGTATTCAATTAGGAGGCCACATTTAAAATCTCGATGTTCGAAAGTTTATATTGACCTTAGGTTAGCCGAGTTTGAATCTGTGTCATGTGCGTTCAACTTGTCACAACTCAAGAAACCAGATTTGTGACTCAATATTGACGACACTTTGTCAGAAGGTTAATGTTTGCTATATTAAGGCTGTGTTCGATTCTGAGTCACATGCGTCTTAAATAAACGTAACGTGATCACATCTTTCATAACAAATAATTAATTTAACAATTCGTACAACTTGGTTGATATAGGCATTTCTATAAAAAAAAAGGTAGATATATAAATGCATACCATTATACATATCCAAACACACATTTGACACACACATACATATTAATATAGCTTTTATTCATCTGCATATATTACAAAATATATTGTAAAAATACAAGTTGATCGATTAGCATATAATATAGTTCCTTTTACACATTGTTAAAATTCCTGGATATATTATAGGTGATGTTATTATAGAGAGATATCAATGCATAACATAATATAGACACAAACACACATTCCACACACACTCATACATACACAGTAATCTGGTATGGTAGAAACAAACGTTTTACTTCCAAAAAATATAAATCTTTAATCATAGACAAATCAAATGACCATGATATTACATATTTCAGGCAAATAATACAAATTACAGTTAGATTACACCAGTGGTCTTCAAATAGTTTTACAATTGCTTAGTTAAGTAGATCCTTTTCTTGACCTATTGTTTTAGCTTAAATTTCCCAAGCTAAGCGTGGATTTTTCTTCAGCCCTCCTTTTGAAGGTAATTAACCCTTTTTCTTGCACAAACATATATACTTTTAAGTTCTATTATGAGAATGTTACCATCAGTAAGTTAAATGCTTGTACACCTAAATAACATGGTTTGACAGGAAATTTCAGTATAAGTATATTTGCGCTCATTGTGACCTTAAAAATTCAATTACGTAAGTTACAATTCTCTTTTTTTAAATCTTAAAGCTCATTCATTTCATTTATCTTCAAAAAAGGTTCAGGTCTTAATTAATAAAACAAAATACCTTTCCTACGAATATAGTTGCTGGGATTAAACCAACAAATAGTATCACAACCATAAACCTTTTAATTTTCCTTCCCAAGAAGCTAAAACATTAGAATTTAATGTTTGCAACCAGCGTCAATTAAATTTCGTAAATAAAACAGTTACAAAGATTAATGAATGAATTATTATTTCAAACCATGATAAAAAATACGTCCACTTTTAAATGTCATTAAAAAAAATAACGCTCAAATTTCATTTACAGAACATAATATTTGGAGTTAAATTAGCTACTGAGCAGATATAAACTATCATATAAGGATATCATGTGACAGTTGACGACTGTGGAGGTTATATTTAAAAAATACTGTCAACATATAGATGTACCAAATTAGCGAAAGTTATGTGAAACTAGTATAAAATGTTGTTTTGTCAAGTAAACAAGAATCAACATAATATATAAAAAGAATCATTATTGTTAATAAAGTTCAGTTAAAATACAATTTAGAAGGAGACTCCGTTTTCGATCGCTTTGAGTCATCTATATTGAAATCAGTTTCATTGCAGTAATATTGTGTTACTGTGGAGACAAAATATAACATCAAATAAAGACGAAACAACAATAACCTAAATAAAAATCAGTTATTGTCTACAACGTAATTTATTGAAGTATACACATAAGTATAATGTTGAAGTATTTCATGAGGCACATGATATATAGATCAATAACATTTATTATATTTTTTATGGTTATGAGTTTGTGTCAAAGTGATGGATAACGCTGTTTACTCCCTAAAACAAGTAGGTCAGCGCCAAGGTTACCATTTTTGTATAAAACGGACCGTGTTGAAACCTCTATTCGAGCCAAGGCAGCGAGCCGAACCTTTGTGGTAGCGCACAAGTGAATATCCCATTTCTGGCTTCACGGGATAGTGCAAGAGAGACGGACATTTGGACATTTGTTTTCTCTTGACAGATTATATTTTGTGTTGGAGTATCTCGTTTATTTTTTTACTGATTATTTCTTGTCTCAATTTCTTAAAGAAGAATTACATACAAATAAGAATAAGATACATTTACAATACAATATATATAATTATTTAATCAAGAATAAAAGATGTTATATGCTACAAAAAGACTTGTTGCCTTATTTTGCAAACTGATGAATAATCTACGAATCTGGGACATTTAAGTCACATCAAAAAATTACACAACGCGACTTAAAACGAACTTTGAGAGCCACTAGATTACATAACGGCTGAAATGCCACATATGTTAATCATTTTTAGCGCCGTGACGCAGGATACTCACAAGGTGCAACATAATCATTTTTGGCGCCGTGACGTAGGATACTCACAAGGTGCCACATAATCATTTTTGGTGCCGTGATCAGGATACTCACAAGTTGCCACATAATCATTTTTGGCGCCGTGACGTAGGATACTCACAAGGTGCCACATAATCATTTTTGGTGCGGCGTGCCAGGATATTTAAAAGTTTGCAGGCAATATCTATTTTGGAGCCGTGTGACAGCAGCAGACGACCAGAAGCAGTAACATTTCGTTTTTACAGTGGGACGCTACGATAAACAATAATAACCATTCATCGACACGCTAGGAAAGCAGACGACATTAACAAACTTTCTTTCAGCAGCAACTACAACAACAACAACAACGACTTGGGCGACGGGAGCAGCGGACAACCACCACAACGACCGGAAGCAGCGACGAACATTTTGTTTATATTTATTATATAGATTTAATAAGTTAATAATTGTTAAACAAATAATTTTTATTATCTAAATATTGTTTTTATAATTACAGGTCACGCAATTATCGGTGGAGCTCTCCTGAGAAACGTTCACCGGAAGCTGAAAAGGGCATTTTGTCACGTGAACCGGAGTCAGGTCAGATTTTTTTTTCTATCTCAGTTCTTTCGACCTACTTGCCAACTTGTTAAAGACTCATATTTAAGGTTGAGCTGGTTAATACCCACATTTTTAGGTTACGCTGTTAAGTATTTATATTTTAGGGTAAAGAAATAAGGTTACGGTTTTAAGAAAAATAATCTAAAGATGGCCACTGGATCGCAACCAACACCATTTCAAGTACTGGCTGAAAGTCTAATTAACTTACCGGACACTTTATATGCAAACACAGCTTTAATACAGTTACCACGGTTTTCGGGAAAATCGTCGGAATTCCATGATTGGACATTAGAACTAAAGAGATTTTTTATGATTCATAATTGCGATGAGGCCAGGAAAATTAAAATAGTTTTTCAGACGGCCGCAGGCCCAGTCTGTGAATTTTTAAAGCGATTTCTAACCACAAACCCTGAAGTTAGGTACATTGACTTAAAAGCTGAATTGAAAATGCGATACGGGGATATAACTTACCCACAATACGCCTTAAAGCTATTGAGGAACGTTAAGCAACGTACAGGGGAAAAAGTTGCAAATTATGGGGAACGCCTATTGATGTTAGCTAGGGATGCATGTGAGGGTGAACTCGATGAGAGGGATCCCATGCAACGAATTTGAGTAGGCCAGTTCTCTGATGGGTTGATTCATCAACCTGTGAGAAATAAATTAATAAGGAGTAATCCGAGTAATTTAACGGAGGCCGTTAACATTGTTCTTAAGGAGCAAAATATCTTAAAAAGGGTAAACATGAGGAAAGGTCACGGAGAGTATAAGTCACATGATCATGGTCCACAACCGATGGAGATAGACCATGCGCGTCCGACGCGCAGGTGTTATAAATGTGGCAGGAAAAAACACATAGCTAAAAACTGTAGAACAGTTAATGCAGTCAGTCAACAAAAGGAACTCGATAAGCAGAGGAACCAATAATACACGTGTCATTCAACAGGCCATTTTGTCAGAGATTGTCCTCTTAAAAAAGTACTACCGAAACCACGTTTGGAATTAGATGATTTCAGGAACAAATGTCATAATTGTCTTTCAACCAACCATTTTATTAAGGATTGTCCGAAACCGATGACAATTACAGGTTCTCTAGCGCACCATTTTCATACGCAAACTTTGAAAGCAAAACGTTTAAACCGGCAACGACCTTTCGACGCAGGCCAACCGAAAAGAACAAACTAGGGGCCACACAACTTAAATTACCAGAAGATCCTACCTCGTGCTTAATTATATTAGAAAATGTTAAAGTTAGGGGATTAATCGACACAGGTAGCGATATAACTATTTTGAGTGAAAAAATATTTAAACAAATTTCTCCGCGTAAAAATATGCGTAAATACTCATTAAATAGTCAAGCTGTAAGCGGCGACAGTCTCAAAGTTTAAGGTATATCAACACTTTCATTCACAATAGGGAAACAGAAACGTGTACACGGTTTCGTTATTATAAAGAACATTAACCGAAATTGCATAATAGGAAGAGATTTTCTAAACAGATTTAGCGCAAGAATTTATTTTGATTTAAAACGAATTCGAACTAATAATGAAATGATTCAAATTGAGAGTGATATTCACATAGCGTCATTGGTACGCACATGACGGTCAATCACAATTCAGCCATATACTACGCTTGTCACAAAAGGGAAAATCAAAAACCATAACTCCACGCTTGAAGGCGTACATAGCTTAACACCGATAACAGACTGTCTAGACGATGAACCAGGTTTACAATTAATGGATACGATATTGACCGTGTCAAACAGCAATAAAATACCAATATGCGTTGTTAACAATACCGGAAGAACAATACGATTACGAAAAGATTATATTATCGGAAAATTAGATAAATCAGTCGAAGTAAATAACGTTACGTCTTCTTATGATAAGCAGTTTAAGGAAAATGATAAACAGTTTAAGTTTAATTGCAATCCGAAATATACGCACTTAATTCAGCCGATATTGAAAAAGAATACCGATTTATTTGCACACACGGATAAAGATTTAACTCCGACTTCTGCTATTAAAGCGACTATCGATACAGGCGATCACAAACCTATTAAGTTAAGACCGTATCCCACACCAATCAAACATAGGGAAATAATAGAAAATACAATTAAGGAAATGCTCGAAGCGGAAATAATTGAACAGTCAAATTCTCCTTGGTCTTTTCCAGTAGTATTAGTAAAGAAATAAGATGGTAGTCTTCGTTTTTGTGTAGATTTTAGACAATTAAACAAAATAATAAAAGATTATGCCTGGCCTTTACCTCGCATAGACGAAATCTTACCACTATTAGGAGGGTGCAGTTTTTTCACAAAATTAGACATGAAGTCTGGGTTTTGGCAAATACCTGTTGATGAGAAATCACGCGAAAAACTAGCTTTTACTTGTGCAGGGCTAGGACTTTAACAATTTCGTGTAAAACCATTTGGGGCAAAGATATCTCCATCAATATTTCAAAGACTTATGGATACCGTTTTGAGGGGCTGTGAATCTTTTGCTATTCCATATCTCGATGATATTATAGTGTTTAGCACTGACGTCAATAGTCACTTGACCCACATTCAAACCGTATTTGATAAATTAAGACAGTATACTCTGAAATTAAAACTTTCGAAATGTAGCTTTCTTGAGGAAGAAATAAATTATTTAGGCTTCATATAAAACAAACATGATAACAAACCCGACCCAGAAAAGGTCAAAGCAATTAAAATTGTTCCTCCACCACAATCTGTTAAAGACTTCAGGTCATTTGTTGGTATGTGTGTTTTTATAGACGAATAATACCAAACTTTTCTCAAATAGCGGCACCACTGTTTGCTCTTACAAAAAAATATGCCCGTTTTAATTGGACATGCGAATGTCAAAGCGCTTTCGACATGTTAAAAGAACGATTGACAAGCATTCCAGGACATGATGTACGACTTTCGACTGACGATACGACTATGGACATTGACAGTTATCACCGGGTTGAGCATCGCACAGCCCATTGTAAGGAACAACGTAGTTTGCATACCCATAAACAAATTTTCCGCAAAACAGTCTACATGGACAATAAGCTTTGTACTAGATCTACAACCGTATGACGACGTCTTAAATGCATTAAGAGCGGACTTGACTATTGTAGAAAACTTATCGACTTCGATGACGAACAAGTACCTACCCACTAATGCATATAAGTTTCTAGAATTATATCTAAGTTCTATTCAAGGGTTAAATGCTGAAATTCAGAAACTATATAGTGTTTACATTCAGCTTTTGCACAAAGTAAATTCAAACAAGTTTATACGTCAGAAACGAGCTTTATTTGATTTTGGATCAGGTATATTAAGAGCAGTTTTTGGTGTTGCTAAAGATAGCGATATTAAGCAGATACGTTCTGTTTTAAATACCCTTCATCAGAGACAATTACGTTTAATGCATGTTAGTTCTCAGTCTTTAACGCTGTTGAATCTTACCCAGCATGCTATTAAGGAAAATCGCAACTCATTAAATGACGTAATAAACACCCTTAATAAAGTTGAAGTACGATTACGTAACGTGACTGACGAGGTTAACGCCAGGTTACTTGAAACTAATAATTTCATGGTATCATATTTTCATATGGACCTTCTTATTCAAGAAGTGAGGGATTTAATGTCTCGAGCAACCCTTATGTTTGAACATTTAGATAATCAACTCACTGCCTTAAGTTTAGGGCATTTGTCACCAAATTTAATTCCTCCTTATCAGTTAAAGGATTTACTTTTAGAAATATAAAATGAATTACCCCCATTGAATACGTTACCGTTTGATATCGAAAAGGACATTTTGGAGTACTATAAATATCTTCCAATATCGGGCGTTATCGAAAATAACAAAATGGTTATGGTAGTAAAAATACCGCTAAACGAGCAATATGAATATTACCAGATGTAAAGCATCATTAATATTCCGCTCACATTTGCTAATACGACAAAAAGCCAATTAACGTCGAATATGGCCGTAGCGAAATATGACATTCCATACGCCGGTATAGCGATAAACTCGAAGCAAACCAAATATGCATTACTTGAGACAGGGGAAATAAATAGTTGTGTTGGGGCACCATTTTGTCAATTAATGAAACCTCTTTATCCGATTGAACTATCAAGCACATGTTTTGTTCATATATTCATGAATAAACAAGATTTAATAGCTGAAAATTGCAGGGAATTGGTTAAACCCAATGTACAGCTACCTTACGCCGAATATATTTCTAATGGTGTTTGGGTTGTGGTGACACCAAAATCACTGAGGTTATCTATCACTTGCAAACGTGAAAACAATTTAGAGTCGAGTTGGTCAACGATTAACCCACCGTTTGACATAATTACTATTCCTCAAGGCTGTACGGCAATAAATGATCTAATTACCTTGTCAGCTACATTTGATTACCAATCTACCGCTACTATCACTGATGATTTTGTACAAATCATGAAGAAAACACTTAATATATCCTCATTATCTATATGGAAGGAGTTCAATGAAAAAGTGATTGATTATGGGACGATTGAAATACCCAAAACACTCCCGTCTGTAGATTTTATTCCCATGGATTCTCTGTTAGATGAAATAGAAACCGCTAGGGGATATAGCACGAAAAATAAATTGAACATGCTTTCATTCATTACTACGGGTGTAGTAACGTTGATTATTATAGGTGTATTAGCCTATGTCATTAAGGTCAAATGTAGAAATAGGTGTAATCGGAAATTCCTTAAGAAATTTGGGGACTTTGGCAAGAGGTCAAGGACTGAGATGGGTCCTGACGAGGTTTTGATGGCGAGCATGAATGCCTCAGCCCCGGTAAGGGAGAACTTCACCGATATGATGGGGCCATCAAAGAATAAAACAAACCTCAATTACATTGCTTTGTATCCTAAAACTCAGGAGACCGAAACTTAGGATTTGTTTTACTATGATATGTTAATTGTATGTCTGTATATTTGCATAAACCGAGGAACACTGGAGACACGTGCAGGGCGACCATGGTTCATCACTAAGCTGCCAGGTGTTATGACATTCTTGACCGGGCGACTTGTGCAACGAAGGCGATTAGTGAACCAAGTGACATTTGTGGGACGTGTAGACTCTTGACATAAAAGTGAACTTGTGTGACTTGCAAAAGTGTTCCCATTTATAATAGGACTTTACATTTATGATAGGACTTTACATTTATGATAGGACTTTACATTCATAGTAGGACTTTGTTTTATAGTAGGACTTTGTCTTGTTAAATGACTCTGTGTATATAATAGGATATTGTGTTTGTTATAGGACTTTGTGTTTATTGTAGTACTTTATACTTAATTATATCCTGATAACATACTTATACATTGAATGACTTTGTGTATGTTTGTATTATTATTTAAAGTGACACTTTGGTGTAGGGTTTGCATTTTCATGATATATTATTTGATATGGTGTTTCATGTTGATGAAAATTGATGCCTTGTTGTTTGATATGCATTGTGACGACATAGCACACGACTTTCCTGACATTGACTTTGAGGACGGTTTGGAAAAAGAATTAAACCCTGAATTATTTTTCTTAGAAAGGGGCGTATGTGACACTTTTTCTGTTTAGTCATCACTATCCTAATAACTAGATATGCATTGTCACTTGGGGAAATACATTAAGGAGAACAATGACGTACATTTGACCATATCTTGCGGTCAATAAAGTATTAATTATACACGAACTGCTTATGTAAACAGCTTATATAAACAGGTTAAATAAGCCTATATAGTAAGAAATAATTTAACGACCAAAAAGTGATAGGCATTGTTATAGCCCGTTTATAGTTATATTTTTTATGGTTATGAGTTTGTGTCAAAGTGATGGATAACGCTGTTTACTCCCTAAAACAAGTAGGTCAGCGCGAAGGTTACCATTTTTGTATAAAACGGACCGTGTTGAAACCTCTATTCGAGCCAAGGCAGCGAGCCGAACCTTTGTGGTAGCGCACAAGTGAATATCCCGATTTCTGGCTTCACTGGATAGTGCAAGAGAGACGGACATATGGACATTTGTTTTCTCTGGACGGATTATATTTTGTGTTGGAGTATCTCGTTTATTTTTTAACTCATTATTTCTTGTCTCAATTTCTTAAAGAAGAATTACATACAAATAAGAATAAGATACATTTACAATACAATATATATATAAACATTTAATCAAGAATCAAAGTTGTTATATGCTACAAAAAGACTTGTTGCCGTATTTTGCAAACTGATGAATAATCTACGAATCTGGGACATTTAAGTCAAATCAAAAAATTACACAACGCGACTTAAAACGAACTTTGAGAGCCACTAGATTACATATCGGCTGAAGTGCCACATATGTTAATCATTTTGGCGCCGTGACGCAGGATACTCACAAGGTGCAACATAATCATTTTTGGCGCCGTGACGTAGGATACTCACAAGGTGCCACAACTTGTTTGTTAATACATGAACTTACAATTGTCGCAAACCTGTTCGTTCTACTAACACTAACAAAGTCATGCGCAATTTGCCGTAATGACGTTAATCGTAACAACTGAGTGAATTCAGTTTTGTACGTGCCGAATATGGCAAGTCGGGCCCATTCTAATATGTTCAATTTATCTGTATAATTTAATATACAACAGCACTATGATAGATGAATCCAAGTCCAATGTAATATTCGTGTCCATCTAAGTCTATGCTCAGATTCTTTTCTAACAAAGTATGCGAGCTATATACTGCGAGCTATCTGCTCATCAAACAAACATCTCCGTATTCAATTTTTAGTTAGTAAATATAACTCCGTCCTCGCACGTGGTCATTGTTTGTTGGCTGATAAACTTTTATGCTAAATAAATCACGTAGTAGGAATAAGCCTAGATTACATTATACTGTGTTTTGGTGTTGATTAGCGAATAATTCTAGAGGTATGGGCATTGCACTCTGATAATTAATCATTTTGATGTCTATTATGTATATTAATAATTTTGGCATCTGTTAGGTATATGAGCCTTAAGGAGAATTATTTTCGTAGGTACACGTCATATTGCTGGTCTGCAAGCAATACATCTACACATTATGTTTTCATAATTGCACTCCGGTAATTAATCATTTAAGCATCTGTTACATGTTACTTCGTTGGTCTGGAACAAAATATCATATGCGCCTGCATAGGGCTGGAACGGAATAACATACGCTCATGCATGTTTGCGTTTTGTAAGGAATACATATTAAATTTTGCGTTTTCTTTTTGATGTTTTACGAAATAATTTATGTCCGTATGCTAAAAGATATATTTACTATATTTTCAAAAGTTAAATTATAATATATATAATATGAATACGAATTTTACATAAAACTACATTTCATTATTAAATGTAAGCGCTATTAATTTTGCTTTTAATATTTCGTATATTTATATAAGTTACTGAAATTGGAAACGCAATAGGCGGTACATATCAAATCAATACATTATAGCACAGCTGACATTAAGCAAAGTAAATTATTATCGACTTAGCCGCCTATATCAAAATCGTCTGTGTTATTTATGTCGCCAACATCAGTAATTATTTGATGATAGGTGCTCACACAACTCACACAATAACATAACATGGGACAAATTATGCATAATTACGTTCGGTTCTATAGAATATGTTAGACAGCTTAGTTGTAAATCAGTCATTACAAAATAAGTATCACCATAACTTATTAATCCGTTTTCAGTGTTACCAAACCTTTCTACCTTTATATTGAATGATATTTCAAAAAGTATATTTTACTTCATCTGAACTTTTAAACCGGACGAAATAAAAGACAGGAAATTATTATATCAAGATTATGAACGCGGAGGTTAGAAATAAACAAGTATATATGACCGTTGACATTAATAAAAGATGATCTGGCTAAACGTTATTGGGATAGAGAAACATAGTACAAAAAATAAGTAGAGAAAATGTATTTCGTTTCATGTTATTGAATAATTGTGTTCTGTTAAAATAAGATCATCATACAAAACAACTACATGAAAGGGCCAAGTAATTTGAAAATATAAATTTATAACAGTGAGTGGTTAAAAGATTAGTAATTTCTATTGATTATGGCCGAGGAATAAAACATATAACAAACTTTACGACCTTAGAAAAAGAAGATGACTGTATAATTTTTACAATATTCAATACCGTGTTAGCATTAAAATAATGAAATTCAATATATTGTTAAAATCTTTTCAAAAACACTTCACATTTAGGAACATTTGCGAAGACACATTTATCACATGCGATATTAACTCCAAAACGACAAAAAAGAAAGAATAATGGCCCAATAACGAAGACAACATAACAATTAAAAACACATGGAGCATAATAATTTATGTTATGAAAGAATTAAGGCGGGAGCATTTATATGATAAAAAATAAATATAACACCTGTCGTTCAACTAGTGAAATGCAAAGGCTCAGTTTGTAATACATCTTAATAATCATAATCTTTGCCAAAAATACATATTACAACAACTACTACATACCTACAGTAGAGAGATTGTAGTATCATCATTCAATAAATACAACAAAACAAAAAATAAACAATACTTATAGTAGCATTTAAAGTTTGACTCTCACAATTTTAATGAATCAAGCTGGATGATATGTAAGAACCATACACTACATAGTTACAGACAATCATATTGAACTTACAAAGCATACAATGGAGTAATTGAATAAAATCATTTAACAAGCAACGTGAAATTTATACATATCACATAGAAGATACCACTTAGATACAAATAAATCTTCCGAGCGCTTCATGTTAACATCTTCAATGAATATTAAGTCAGCATTCAATTGAGTCTCTCGCGAATATATTCTTTCACTTTGGAATTATTCTTGAAACATATTTAAAAATGATCTTAAATATACATAGCATGAACGTTCAATCTGCTTCAAAAGTACGTGGTTTGCCAATTACAGATTCATAAAAGATATTACGGGAATCATCGAAAACATTATGTACAAAAATGGTAAAAAAGACACATGGTGTAAATTGACTTTTTTTAACGGTTACACCAGTTTCATCCTTTTTCGTGTAAGTTTGTATTGTGAAGGTAATTGGTCGCTTAGTCTTAAGTAAAAGACAAACACTTTGGGAGATCATTATTCATACAACACAGTCAAATGCAATTCTTTAAGAAACAAATCGGAAGTGGAGATGGGATGGAAATCAAATAGTGGAGAAAATAGTGCGTTATTGAAAATTGACAAATTTACACACATTTTGTACTTTTTACAAGTGTGTTCAACATGCAATGCAGGCATTCATAACATTGCAACCTGTAGCTATATACAAACGTATAAAGTATGATATATACTCATTTTACGTCACTGAAATTTACCTATGCCCTGATTTCTATTAATGATTTTGCATTTCATTGTTAAAAACCGTCAATTCGTAAACGTTCGTAAAACAGCAATTATCAAGTGTCTTGATTGAAAATTTGGTTGTGTACGTTTTTGAAATACATGTATGTTTACATTGCATCATCTTAAAAGCGTCATTAGTGTTGACGTTTATTAATAAATGTTAGCCAATACGCCGCATTTGATTCCTTATTTAGTAAGTTTGATAAGTATATTAAAAAGTATTGTTCGTTTACGCGTCATTCTCATTTGTATTCATATGCTTTTAATTATATTCTTCTTGCGACATTATAGCTAAGTTTGTTTGAAGGCTTTGGTTTTCTTTTATGCATATGTCCAACATGCTTTTGAGAACCCGACCGCACTGCCTCTGGTATTTTCTAGTTCGTATAAATGGAATGATACTTCCACGTTTCGAACCGATTTTGTCATATCTGCTATAAAAGAATTCGAAACCTTGCAGTATTGCATGCGACTGGGAATTCATTTTAAGGTAAAGATCTTCAATGTCAATATTAAATCGGCTAGACAGAATTGTCAAAGAGTTGGAGTCAATTCCAAGCTGATACTTGTAAAATTTAACTTCTTTTCTTAAAATGTCAATTTCTAATCGTTCATTCTGCACTCTGTTTGAGTTTATGGCTGCCATTGCAGCGCACTTGGAAGTGTGGCCGATTCTGTGTTTGAGTTGTTTGATTTTTTCATTCACAACTTCGTTGGAAACAACAGACAGGGAAAGTACTAAGGCGGCCCGTTTTTCAAGTTTTACCTTGTCGATAAGCATGCTGGACAACTTTCCAAAGTCGAAAACATTTACATCATGGCTGTTAACCAAAAATATACGTGGATTTTCTATATTTGCTTTCTGGAGGTTTTTAAGGTTTTCATCTTTTATGTTATCAATTGTTTTTTTCTCCTCTTCCTTTGTCAACCCACGCCTTTTTCCCTGTTTCATATTGTACAGATCGCTATCTACTTGTGTTCTCACAAAAAACAAATTTGCGCCTGGGTATTGTTCAACTATTTGTTTTGCCAGCCAGGTATCATTTGTCGTATACCGCTTTGAAGAAACCAGTATGATAAAATCATACTGTTGAAAAATTACCTGCTTAAGATAGGTACTCTGCGGAAAGTTTGGGGTTCCGACTCCGGGTAAGTCCCACAACTCAAGGTTCCTATTGTTGGGGTGTGGATAAGGTGTTGGTTCAGAGGTTGTTTCAACGCAACCTGTCTTTGCGGCTCCCTCGTCATCATCTTTCAGATTTAGCAATGCATTGATCAGAGTTGATTTACCACTACCAGATTTACCAGTAACTGCAATTTTTATTTTGATATCCTTCCACGCAGTGTTAATTTTGTCAAGCCCCGTCATAAGTTCTATGTATCCACATTGATTAAGTACTTTTTGATAATCCTCGAACTCCTTTTCAGTTACCTATATTTTTACATGAAGAAAATGTAGTAAACATTTTGTAATTCATAATCCAACGGGGATATGTACTTTAAATAACATGCTTTAAATAAAATGAGAAAATCACAATTCAAACTTACAAGGTCTTCATTTTCAATGAAATCACTCCCATCTTCAAGGTCACTTAAGTCTACAAAAAAATCACATAATGATATTTAAATACTTTAGGTAATCGATAATGTGTATTAATAATATATATATACACATATAATTCAATAGATGTGTACTGAGTCTGTTGACAGCGTGTAGACGTTTAAGCATTTATACAACGGTTCTCTATTTCTATTACTATGAAAAAGTATAACTTTTAATTGGCATAAATACAGTCTTATATACATGTTAACATTTAAATTGTCAACAGTTTAACAACTTGTGAATTGCCAATATATACCACATGAGACAACAATGCACCGCATTGTAATATTTTTATGTAATGAGTTCGTTGAAGGGACTTAAGAATGTCATACAACTATTTGTGATATGTATGTCGTTCAATGTTACTGTTTCGGTGGCAAAGTGGCAAATACCGTACTTTTTAAAATTTGAGCGGCTTGGTTGTTGTAATTAGACGGTAACAAAATCGCGGACTTATACTAAGCTCATTTGTTAAAGACTTAAAGTAGAAAGTATTCTTAAGAAAGCCATCCGCAAAAAAACGCGTGTTATATATCAATTACCCTTTTATTTGTATGTTAACACACATAGCCATATGACACCATATTAGGTAACGTTATTTATGACGTACTTTTCTTTACAAAAGAACTTACTTATGCAAGCAATGTATTGATTTGACCTTCATAAATACTGGTAAATTATGAACATGTTTACATTTATTGTTATGCATATATCTTTGAGTAAAATGTATGTAATAAACCAGTAGCAAGGTCCGTATTGATACTTTTGCGGAGTCATTGGCACATTTGCTAGAGCCCTCTAGCAACTCGGCCGAAGGTGTCCCAATACGCGCCACTGACACACCATAACCGTGTTATAACCTTTAAAAACTATACTACGCCGCCAAATAACTTATCACCAACCGGAACAATTGCAACGACAATATATCAAATATTTATAATTTATATTTCTATGTTATTATTCTGGAAGACTAGCTGACGTCGTCCTGTCTTAACTAACGTTCTACAACCCTGTGAAGTAATTTAAGCTCCATTTCCACTTTGTTCAAAACAGTGACTAGGCGCAGTATAATGAAGCGCTATACTGTTTGTTTTTACCACTATATTTGATGTCTTTTACCTTGTGTTGTTTAACCAATACCATTTTCATAATAATGCCAGTAAAATGAAAGAAAAATGGGATTAAAAGAATTCGAGGCTAGTCGCAAAGGTTTTCATAGCATCGCTTAATACACGTTTTTGTATTGAACACTAACTTCGTATATATATATATATATATATATATATATATATATATATATATATATATATATTAAGTCAAATTGAAATCAACGTCATGTGCAATACAAAAACACCATCGACATTGTTAAATATAAAAATCACAACAGCATGTTTCACTTGAATGCCAGAGCCTATAGACGACAAAACAACTTTGAGATTGAGTGGGGTTTTCTACAATCATGCAAAGTTGAGGGCTTCCGAGCCCACCAATGGAAATATTGACAGCTTGATTAAATGACAATTTTCGGAAATCACAATGTATACCATTTACAAAATCAATCAAATATTTTTTTAGCAAAAGAAATAACATTAACAGACTAAAAAATGCAACAATATAGATTCGTGTATGGACTATCATATATCGAATTGGTAAAATAATTACGCGTGTTTAATGCTTCTCATCGATAATTTGTGGAATACGTGTATCGTATGCATTTTCCCGTATTGCATGGATCATTGGTCACTTGTCTTCAATTTAAGACAACGGGTGTTAGACGGGATTTCTCTACTGATACTGTTCCTGGAGTTTGAGAGTTTGATTATCATTTGTATTACTTACAAAGCGTACACAATACGTTTGATATATATACGACAATCTAATAATACATTTATGAGTATTGCACAGTCGCTGTCAAATAAGAGCCCCTGTCAATATTGGATGCTTCATTTTCTTTTGAAAAGTCGACCACTTGTTAAAAATCGCCCGAAACGGCTGTCCATCAGATAATATGCGAACAATTGTTAAAACCGCTGCAACCAAATTGCTTATATTGCGCCCATCCTCATCGGCACATTAAATGTCTATCTATCAGATAGTTTTCGTATAAATCCTATCAAAACAGAATGGTCTTCATCTTTGCAAGAATTCAGGTGTTGTATTTAAACAACATTTCTCAAACAAACATTTAACAGTTATTTAACTAATCATTTAGATGTCATAATTCAATTCAATTTTACACCGTAACACATTTAAGCGATGTATGAATTTTAATTACTTTAAAATATTGCATTGATTAATTTCGAATCATAAATAGGTAAATAACAAATATATATGTTTTAAACTAAGACAAATGTAAGTATTGATATTACAATAATTTAAAGTTTAAACAAAACAAATATAGAAAAAAAAATCTTAGTGGCCTATTATTTTGCGACGGACGAGAACTATTGAACCAGCTTAGAATATAACATTTCTAACTTAGTAAATTAAATTTTATTTTGAAATCTAGCCAATGCTTTTCGCAGATCGTATATTAAAACGATTAAAGTAAAGCGATGACAGACTGGCTATAACTTAAAACTAACCAGAATACATCTGGAAAAGAACCATGTCAGAAACACACTTTCCGCATTGAGCCCGAATTTCGCAGTGTGATATATGGCATAACACTTTTGTTTTACAGCATAAAGAAACCTATCTAAATTATTTTTAACTTGAAAGAAATGTTATCATAAGTCTAATCTTTTTATACGTATGTGATTTATATATATATATATATATATATATATATATATATATATATATATATATATATATATATATATATATATATATATATATATATATATGACTGAACTATCGGGAAAGCTTTCAATCATGACTATTAAAAACTTGTGTCGGCTTCATGAAAAAAGATTCACTCATTAAAGCTTGATCACACGGTTAGTTGTATAACACACAAGCGAAACACAACGCTTACATATATACCTACCGCATGGGCAAACATCCTCGACATGAATGACGGACTAATAGGGAGGTCTCGGATAAAAATCAAGTGCATAAAAAGTACATTGGAAAAGTTAATAAAACTCAGGAAACTTGTATCATTTCGTGAACGTCATGCACAACTCACCATCCGCAAAGTCGTCCGCCTGCTTGTCTGAAAATAAATAAATAAATTGTATATTAATAAAACTATTCGTGTAACCTGTGCAGTAATTGTTTAAATTTTTGTATTTTATCTTCACGAAGAACACGTACAAACTAAAGATATGTCCATATGACATCTTTATACCTGCTAAATGTCACTGGACACAACAACCAGTTAAGTGTCTCAGACATGATCTGCTTACAAAAAAACACAGTTAATACAATAATTCAGAGATATAAAATAGGTCGATACATATGCAAGAGTTTTACCATATTCACGCGTGCTGCTTATGTAGATCCATGTTGTATTTACTTGCATATGCACAATGTTACTTGGAAACTGCATTTTGTTTCTTGCATATGTGGTGGAACAAGTATCGGTCATGCTTATTGATGATTATTTTAGCCCCTTTAGAAATATTGCTTCTTTTACGTGAAATAGATAAATGGTTTTAAATTTTCTGCTTGCTTACTGAAACATTGGAATGTTTATTCATACTTCATTTTATTATTTATGTTTACATCCTCTGTTTGTCTACTGCATTTGACTGTGTTGCTGGTAAATCCAGCGACCGAGTAGCGACCTCGCGGAGCTTTCTTGCATGATTATGCGTTATTAGATAACATATATTAACTAAAGAACAGCAAAGAAGTATTGACGGGAGAAAACTATGTCAGAGCAGAGGTTCAATAGTTTCCGGGATGAAGACTTATAGATTCATATGCGGTAATGCGGTCAGGATATCGCATTCTCGTTTCATGATCTCGCCTTATCACAATCATCTTGAAATTAAAGGTCGATAATTCGAAATGTCGATGCGATAATACGATGCCAGATAGTAAACCGCATTAAACTGTATACATAAAACACAATATCTCCTGACGATTCATATGGATCTGTGTACATAGTGATTAATTGGCAGGGACGGACGTATGAACAAACTGGCATACTAAAGTATTAACTATACAGCAATTCGGCCCAAGGATTTTGCTTTAGTATACGTTTCCGCAAGGCCATGTTTTTGTTTCGACGAAAATTAGCCGGTGGCGTAACAAGTCAAGAAAAAGCTTGGACTTTAGAATTCCCGAGCAATTGAGTGAAACTGCCGATATTTATGGTTTGTCGCTTTATATGAAAACATAAAACAAATTCTTTAGTGGCATTTCATTCATACGTTGATTCACGTCTTACGAAATAATGTATATATATATATATATATCTTTGTGTGATTACTGAGGTAATTACTAGTGTAAAGTTGTAACGTAAACACTAAAACGCGATTATATTTAAATAATCATGATAACAAATGGATGCGTTTTCAATAACACTTAAGAATTCAAAGTTATTTTTGTTTATCTAATAAGGGCAATAAAGCTAGTAGTATGTACCACCAAGTGATGTAAAGAAGCAAACATGAGCACAGAGTTACAGTATGTGTTTCATTTATAACAACCATGCAAACAGCATTTGTCATTTACCAACATGCAACTGTAAAATGTCAGATCGGAGATGTCTTGAAGCAATAAAAATGTCAATAAGTAATGTGAAATTGCCATTAGCAACATGAATTGACTGATGGACATTCTCATCCATATAAAAAATGTACAATAGATGTTCGTGGAATATATTTATCTTTATTTAACCTGCGGAGATTGCTCAAAACTTAAAATGCATATTCAGAGGCATTTACATATGGTTGACTTACTGATGACAAAGCTTAAGCGAAACTTCGATCGGTCAATCCTATGAAATTTTTTACACGGGTAAAGTGTCGTGCTTTAAGCACGCCGATGTAATAGATATGTCACTCTTACAATGATTTTTGATTTTTAAATTGATATTCATATTTGTAATTATAACATATATATAGGATCTGACACGAGTTGTCATATCATAACATATTTTATTAAACGAGTTCAGGAATTTTGTTAGTAAGCGAGCCTTTATCAATATAAAGCATTTAATGACAAACTTCAATGCATGCCAAAATATGTGAAAAGGCCCCTTTAATCTTACGCCGTGAATTGAAGTGACTACATTAGATTATTTACCAGCTGCGTTAGCTCCAGCTGTTTCTCCTTCTTCGATAACATTTACATAATTAGCAGGGATTAAGCCTCGTTTGCCGTTCAGTTCTGCCATCCACCACGCGTCACAGACCTGCAGCAAAGCATTGTGTTTATGTCAAAGTTTTCTAAGTTTTCCGAGTGAAATTGTTCAACACGTATAGCGACGTAAGATCAAGTCATACTATACCCATAATTAGATAGGTATTAATAATGCATGGAAGAGAAAGGCAACTGGAACGTAGATAGAACCTTAGCACATTCATTTTTGTTTATCGAGGCGAATTATCATTGACATAATATAGGTATCGGCATCCTGTTGTGTGGTGATCCTCACCAGTTGATAAACAATATACTGCTGAAGAGAAAACAGCGATTTGCTTATGTCAGCTAAGACAAACGATTGCAGATAATTTAACTCTATAGTCGACCAATACATGGAGCTGCATACGCCGTGGATGAGACGGGCATTTCTAAAACAGGGTCTTTAAAAGACACCAACATATCTGACAGACAGACGGAACCATATCATTTGTCACATCACAACAGCATATCCTGAACACTGATGCATAGGTATGTGCATGTGACGAAAATATTACAATAATAATAATAATAATAATAATATTATTATTATTATTATTATTATTATTAATAATACTAATAAAAGTAGTTACTGTAATAATAATAATATAATTATAATAAAACTGTTTACACGAGATTTGTATATTATTCATCGACGAAACATTACCTGCTTCACAAGTTCGACAATGTCACCAACTTTTAGCGCAAGCTCATCATCAGATGTCGGATTAAATGAAAAGAATACCCGTGCGTGTTTCTTTTGTGAGCGTTCATCTTAAAAGCAAGGGATTTTCATTGATTATAGTTTAAATCGTCTATACAATTCATGTTTAAACATCATTGTGTTTATGGTTTATTTTATAACGACAACTCTGGTTGTTTAAACACATTTATTGATTGCGATCATGCCAGTATACTGAATTATGAGATCATAGTGGATTTGTTTTGTTAAATGCTGACATTTGATACTAAACTGCTTTTGAATACTTCATTTCAACAACTCCGAGAGAGGGACATAATAGATAAAAATGCTACCATAGTCAATTATACATTATGTTTCAGCTGAAAAGCACTTACTCTGCGAACCATGAGACTCAACAGCATTGTCGTTTATTCGTTTAGTTCGAAGTTGTACGTCAACGCCGCCTGTAGCCCCTTGGTCTACATGAACATAAAATATAAATATTGCTTATTAATTAATAAGAGTTCGTAATTATTTTTCAAGATACATTAATTAAAGCCTTCAATACAATAGTATGAAGCAAAGTTGGAAGTGTTAAATCCAGCATTTAGAAATGTTTGTTGATTGACGTTTTATTTACTGCCTGGTATTTTAAGATGCCCCAAATCATCTGATAACGGATTAAATGAAAAGAATACTCTTGCGTGTTTCTTTTGCGAGCGTTCATCTTAAAAATTATATAGAGTTTTATAAATCGGCTCTCCGGAATGTTAATTAAGTTGGAGTCAACTGAAAGCTGATACTTAAACAATAACACAAGGCAGAGCTGGACCGGACGTCGTAAATCTGCCAATATAACGGCCTTCTAGCCTTCTGATGACAATTGGGAATTTTCTCAGTTTTGCGCGATGGGGAAAGTAACGTTTACTGGTACTTTATAAAGAAGGAAACAATCGCTGATCGCTATTTTATATATGTAATTTTGATAACTGGTCTTCAATTGAAATGTTTATTTAATATGTAAAAATGTATGAACAATAAAGAAGTGACTTTTTCCCCCGAAAACTTACAAATGTAATGCATAATGTATTGTGTTTCTACATTCGATTGTCTATCTCATGTTAACAGTTGACACAAGCAGTAAGTAATATATAATATACATAGGCAAGTCGAATCCTACATGTAACTGTGAGCGTAAGTTTCAAATATTCAGAAAATGATGAATACATGTAAAACTCGCACTGTTGATCGTAAAGTAATTATACTAGACTATATACCAGCTGCGTGAGCTCTAGCTGTTTCTCCTATTTCCAGAATCTTTACGTAGTTTGAAGGGATTACGCCTCGTTTGCCGTTCAGTTCTGCCATCCACCATCCCTTAGGGTCCTGCAAGAGAATATTTTGTTCAAAAATATAATAAAATAAAGCTGTACAAACGACTTAAATGAAATTGAAACTGATGAACGAAACATTACCTGACACAGGATTTCGACTACGTCACAAACTTTAAGCGCAAGCTCATCATCTAATGCCGGATTAAATGAATACAATACCCTTGCGTGTTTCTTTTGTAATCGTTCATCTAAAAAGCAAGACATTTTTATTGCATAATCGATTATAAACATAACTTATAAAGTATTATAACGCTTTTGCTCCAGATTGTGTTGATTGTCTTTCTTATAAATGAATAAATTGTTACTTTGTCTACAAAATTACGGTCGAATAATAAATGAAAAAATGTGCATACAATTTTATAAATCCTAACAACATTATGAAACAGAATAATTTCTTATCATTTAAACCACATATACGTTCTAAAAGCAAAATTAACTCAACTTTAACTTGATATGCTTAAGCAGTTATTCGAAAGATAATTGAAATGCATGTGTACTCCAAACAGCCTTTGACAAATCCTGAGACTGGTCACTAATCATGGTTACAGAGGATGCTCATGGCAATGTTAAAACATAACACATTGTTTTAACTAAGACATTACGCTTTGAAAATTATTAGTTTCTATTTTAAAACTGGTCACCAACTTTTATGTAAGCAAAACCATGAACAAAAATGGTGGTATTAACGTCGCCGAAAAGTGTTTTTTTTAAACGATGCACGAGTTTTTACCAAATTAAATAAGGATACCGAATGAGAAAAAAATTCAACATATGTATTAAAAAATATTTCTTTATGTGTACAATGTCATTAAGCAAATGTGATCGAACAAAGCAAAATAAATTTTTGTTATGTGGACATATGTTTAATACATACGACGATTCCATGGATTTATAAAGGCGGGATATTTTCACAACATTTTATTGTTTATAAACACATATCAATACCTGCTTCAGATATAAACGCTTATTTTTTTTAGAGATTCCAACATGCGAAATCTTTATTATTCAAACATTATACTACAAGGCTGTAAAACAACAAAAAGGATGCAGATATAATATGTTGTAATATTGAAAAATTTGTTTAAATATCACAGTTTTAAATGTCAATCTTAAACATCAATTACGTCTGCGAGACAGCGCATATAAATACGCCTTCAATCAGCGGGAACATATTCATGCCTTAACCCATACGTCGATAAACCAAACTTGTAACAGATAAACCAAACTGCAGACGATTCAATCTGCATGTGGATGGTTGGTGCATAGTTGTATTATTTCCTTCGATTTTATGATACAAGTTACATTCTTGATGCACACATGTATGAAATGATGTCTGGAACTATTTTGTTTAAGGTGATCTGCAATAAATCCATAGTTTTATAAAAAAATATATAAATATGTCTTTGTAATGTGCATAATTTGCCTAAAATGTATTGTTATTGATAAATGTTTATATTCTTCATAGACCAGATTATAACTTGCATATCTCTTCGGTGTTATTGGCGATTGCTCTACCAACTATAAGGAAAAACAACACAACTTAACAATAAGAACGCCTTACTGAAGATTTTGTATAATAACGATATTATATAAATGTTACCATTAGTATTTTGTTTAATCAGTATTTAAGTCTAGACAATAAAACATAAGCACACTGATATATTTTTTAGAGAATAGGCATATATTTTTTATATGCATATCGCCACATGTTTTGTAATATCACTACATTTTAATCAGACAGTTTCATATATTAATTTGTATTAGTTAACATAATTTGCAACTTTGCCATTTGAATTCACATCTATCATCCATATCGAGACAAATTGGAAAATGCCGCGTATAAAACTCCCAGTTGCTGCCACTAAACTAATCACAATCGCTTATCTATGACTATCCCTAACTAAAACTAAAATATGTTCATTTTTATCAAATGATTTTTTGTAAAGAACCATGACGACCTACCATGCAATATCTGCTATTTCGCCTTACACTTAATTTTAGGAAAACATCATACGATAATAACGCAATTAGCCTTCTGATATAGTAAATAATGGCGTATTGCATACTGTATCTAAATTACACTAAAATGTCCGTCTGTAGATAACATATTTCAGCATCGTTTAAAAAAAATATAATAATACTTTTATTAACTTTAGTTTGCCCGTATCGAGTTACAAGTATATTTTGTCAAGGTTTTCCCATGGCCTTTACAGCCAGCTCGATCAGTAGCTTATTGGCAATGTATCGTCCATTTCTTGACTTTAACTATACAGTATCACACTTTAACATTACACCCTGTTTGGATGTTTCATCGAATTGCAATGCCTTCATTTTTTTAATTCTTTTCTAGTTCCTTTAACTAATTTGGAAACAAAAATAAATGATAAAAGATAATAACCAACAATAATTGTTATTTTAACAAACAATTATTTTAATTTGTGCAATATACAAATCATGTTTAAACATCATGTTTGTTGTTTATTTTAGAGAGGGACATAATAGATAAAAATGCTACCATAGTCAATTATACATTATGTTTCAGCTGAAAAGCACTTACTGTGCGAAACATGAGACTCAACAGCATTGTCGTTTATTCGTTTAGTCCGAAGCTGTACGTCAACGCCGCCTGTAGCTCCTTGGTCTACATGAACATAAAATATCAATATTGTTTAAGAGTTCGTAATTTTTTTTTTCAATATACCTTAATTAAATCCTTCAATAAAATAGTATGTAGCAAAGTTGGAAAAATGTTAAATCCAGCCTTTAGAAATATTTATTGATTGAACTTCATTTACTGCCTGGTATTTTAAGATGCCCCACACATTTTACGAGGGCAAGTTTTCCAATATCTATGCAAAAACTGATGTTACAAGATTTGAAAATATAAGATTAATATAAAGCTATGTTGAGAGCATACTTCTTGAACAGACCTTCTTTTCAATATACACCAACAGTGGACGAGTTTATAAATATCAAAATAAATATTTTTTAACACATCATAGACATTCTGTCATATATGTCATAGATTTGCATGGGCAGTAATATTTTTCAGCTTTATTTCTTGGAGATTGTTTTTGTGTGTTTGGAAGATATTAACGCCAAATTTGTAGTGCATATTCAGCTTTTTCTAACTTCCTCATTGTTTAAAAACTAATCACGTGTATATCGGTTTCAATACTATCATACATTGAAAAAATAAAATAAAGATATACAATTTCAATAAGCTCTCATTACCTTTAGCTTCTTTGATCTGACGATTTTGAATACCACAATTGACACAGAATGGCTCATGATCCAACAGTCTCTCTCCACAACATTTACATATCATTCTGAAACTGGTATAAGTAAAATAAAATACTTTTTAAAATGATGAAAACAAGCTTTAACCCATACACCGATCGTTTTGTTTATGTCAAATCATTGGCAATATGATAATAATAAAACTACATTAACATTATCGGGGGGGGGGACTTCTGGTTAACACCCGCTAGTAAATGACCAGTTACTTATACAGCACAAGGTAAACAAAAGAACTCCATTCAACATAAAAAAGCAATAGATCGCAAACTACACTTTAACATTATTTTTTTTTAGTTTGTTTGAACCCCGTTCGTAGGAGTCGTAGCCCGCATCCTACCTAATTGACGTATCTATTAAAACATCATTAAAGGATACGACCTGCGTAATATGTAACCTGAGCGGTATTTTATGAAGGCAATTCGTTGATATGCTGTATTTGTCAATTGTACATTGTTTATGTATATATTCCAGTATTTGTGTACGTTATATGAAATGCTGACAATTTTCATGTATCAATTGTTTAATTTAAATATGTATATTTGATTTACTACGTGATTTTGAAAGAACCTTTTCAATCTTTTATCCACAATATAAGTGTGTGTTCCAGAACACATTTACAAAATGTAGTTTCAAACTATTAAACTGTGCATTATATCTCTTATTGTAAGTAATGTTTACTATTGTACCATACATTGTGATGAATGCAAAGTGGAAATAACACTTATATCGTTCCGTAAGCTGAATATGCAATATTGATTTAATTTATGTTGCATTGTCATGGAGAGGCTGCTAATAAAACTTCAAAAATCTTAAAACATAAACCCCTGACTGCATTTCAGAATAATTCAATAAGTTACCTTCATTCTATTTTTAATATTATTAAATCATTAAATCTTTATAGAGAAATTTTGTTTTAAACGTGACCGCCACTTAGTATACAAGTTTAATATTTAAATCAGGATGTACAGAAAACATAAAATCATTCGGCGAGGATTTGCCAAACAGTGCCTCAGCAATTTTCTTTATTAGAAAATATCTTTATTATTCAACAGTCAAGAATTGAAATACAATTAACTACCTAACAAAGGCGCTATTGTTAAAACAGTTTTGCGATAGGTATTATTTTACTTTGTCTTTTCCAAAAGCCACTAACTTATATGAGCACGTACATTAAGATATAATACTTATTGAATTAAAACGTTATTTCATTCAAAACGGCGTTATTCTGCGTTTATGACATGAAACACAAAAAATGACATACCTTCGTCATTTTTAGGAATTGGATGCTCAAATTTTAAATTTAGATTTGTCAAATGTAGCACTTTCATAATATATGCTTAACTGAAAAAGTCATGGGTCAAAATCTTGTTCCCAGCAACTTATTCAGAATATTTTTGTGTTAAGTTTAACGAAACGAAAGCGTACGATTCAATGGATTTTGGTATTCGTTAGACTTTGATATCAAGGAGCAATATTATGAGGCCTATTATGATGATATAAGAAATTTGATAATTGTTTGAGTAGTATGATGATGCAATTTTATAGAAGATTAGTGACTTTTGCCGACATTGATTTTTTTTAAGTTATTTTAACGAACTTCGGAATGGGCTAGAACTTATATATGGAGTCACAGACGATTTAATGTTATTTTGTATATAAGCCAACGTGTATGGTAACCTACGCTTAATAATAGTATGGTAGGCATATGACATTTAGGTATTTCATGTCGAATCACGACTTGCCCAATGAAACAGACAAAAGGAGTTTTGATATGTGAGTTTTGTTTTACAAACGAAACATGTTACCTACGGACCGCCATTAAAGCCTTAAGTAAACACAATACAAAGCAGAACGATCCCATGAAAAGGTACATTTACAAATAGAATCACGAACAGGTGGTCAAAAAGTTAAAACAAAGGAACAAATAGTGTATCGAAATTTAACTTACTTGCCTGACGGATTTCACTCGTGAAAATATTAATTAAATATGAAAATATTGTTTTTGGAGCCATATATGAACACGGTGCATGCATAGTTTACAGATTATACAGGTTTCCCTATTATTTACGAAGTTATAAATAAAATAACCCACTTCTAAAACCTAAAAAGGTTTATCAATAATTTATGAAAACGAACAAAACATATTTTTAATAGGAGATTAATATTTAAATTACTCTCTTTAAATTTTCAAATTAGTATCACTTACAAAATTATAAATGTTTTAAATATATACTTAATTTTACCATGTATTCCTTGCTGAATCTTATAGTCGATTGGATCGATAGCTTTCGTGGGGCTGCATCAAAAGTCGGATAAGGGAGTTTCGCTCTGCAAAAGAAATTTGACTTGAGAGCAAATAGTCTGTAAATCCTGAAGGAAGATTCATGGTCCTTGTAATATGCATATTGCCTTAAAGCGCTCTAACATGATATTGGTCATGATATGACGTATAACGTGAATCTCTTCAATACTAAGTGTACTTGAGTAATACACTGCACAAAGCGTAAAACGACTATCCAAACATTAAGCAAAGAGACAAAACTCCAAAATTACCTTTATAAGAATTGTGGTTTTTATGCTATGCTCTTTCTATCAATTTGTGTTATTAATGTACACAGTTTTATGTGAATAACTTCAATGCTTAGGGACTTATTTTCAGCACAAGACGGACAATTACCGTGTAAAACCTTAAGTGCAAAATTTTGATTTTAAATGTATTGATTTGTTTGTTCACCAGTGGTTTTTGGAAGGGACATTTCTTGGTTAGCTTCATCCAAGTGATAATTTCACACACAAACAATAAAAATAAATGAATGGTTTGTATAAAAGAATGCTTTGAAATGACTATACCATGGGGTATCACACGTGGATAATATGTGAACAATGTTACATAAGACAGTTCCATTTACGACTATTTTGCTTTCATCAATTTTAAATAATGTTTTAAAGTTTTAATTTATTTTCGCAAACTGTGAAGTTCCAGTTTTAACACCGCATTGAAGATTTTTCTAACAAATCATGCATTTTTTAATAATTCAAACAAATTCGCACTATACTAGTCTGTCGGGAAAAATAAAAAATCAAAGAAAAATAATACTGTTTGCTTTGTGGCTGAAATTCTTCTTATTGAGAACTTTAGCGAACATTTTGACTGTGTCATGTGTTCAATTTTTATCACTGAAGTTTTGAAAAAGGCCAATTTAAATCAAAGTATGAGATAATTATCATCTCATCCCAATCTTGTCTACTCTCGACATGAGAACGTTACATTTTTTTAAGAAACGAAATATATTTGCAGTGATAAAATTGTGTTTGTTTTCCAAATAATTGTTATTGTGCAAAACTTATTTATTATTTATTATTTTTGCTCGGTTCAAAACTGTTTACGTACATATATCCCGAAATATAAATATTGGATTGTTAATGCGTATATCCGCGTTTTTGTAAAATATGCTATTTCCATTTTAAACTAGACCGACTTTTGAAAAGCTATGTTAAGTAATTTGCTATAAAGGTGGTATAGGGTTATCGGTAATTGTTGCCCCATTGTGTGTTGTGATAAATAATGTCGCATTGGCTAGTATGTTGAATGAATTAAACGACTTATTATTAAAAAAATTATAAAAGTTATGTCGATACATCTTTTTGTTTCTTTTATTGAATTATTATCTAAAACCTAGATTGTTTTACATAAAAACTTCCCATAATTGTTAGGCTATGGACTAGTTGTCGTGAGAAAGACCTCAATGTGTTTGTCATAATTTATTTGTATTGTATTTACACATATGTATTGCTTATTATTTTATCGAATTGATTTAACATTATAAGGAACATTTCAAATTACATTTCGTCTCCGTAATATTTTTTTTTTTATTCCGCCAACTTCAACGTTATTTCAACAATGTATAGGCAGTCAATTAACCCACACTTTTCCTGAGTTATCTGGTTTACCAGTACAAAGGGATAGAACTAAGAACGATAGCTAAATAAGAACGTTCTGACTGCAGGATTGTCTTCCCTTCGCTTTCGCGCATAACGATCGGCATATCAGATTGTTATGCCACGGAGGCAGTACACATCGTCATATTTCAGAAACGGAAGAATAAGATTAGCCATTCAAATGAAATAATACGCAAGTGGAAAACTTGTCAGGGTCGTGTACCCGTTATAAACTTCCGAATTATTTTTTTTCCTGTCGGCAGATGTCGGAATTATTCGTATAGTGTATTCGACCGTGTACGGCAATTGTGTACACACCGGTCTTACTGACCTGTGTACTAACGCAAAAGGAATTATGGGTAGCACTTCTTTTACGAGTGAAAAGTGAAAGCGAAAGTTGGTCAGGTAATCGTGCTTTTGATGATCGCTATCAGTCTTAAAAGAGATTCAAAATCACATTTAAACATAATTAAATAACATTTCTTTAAACAACATTCCGTTTTAAACACACAATAAAAAACGATTTTTCTTTCATTATTAACATTTTCATTCCTACGCAGAACTACTTTGGCGGAAGCATAATTCCCCAAACCAGGGGAATGTGATGCGTCTTATTATAGAGGTGACAATAACGTAGTGACGTCACCATCTATGTATAGAATGGTATACGGCTAAATATGTCACAGTCCGGTTTAATTCGTTCGTCGTTTTTTATGGGAAAATAATCAGTATCTTTAAGATGAAAGGTTGTCTTAGTTTGGTATTAGGGCTGTCTGAAAAGTGAGAAAAAATATCCCTGTACATGAAATATACCACTACTTCATTCGTTTATTTTAAAATGTTCTTATGTATTTTAGTACTGTTTTCACGATTGGTTTTTACAGCCCGACTGTCTGTTAAAATATTGTGTTCACGCCTGATAACATCACCGGAAAAGGCAATAATTCACTTTTTTGACGAGATATTCAAGTTTACATCAATGTAATAAAATTCAACTCGGAGTCAACGGACTCATCGCACATACTTTCCAAAATAACATTTTTACAAATTGTTTTGCGTTTTCCCCAAGACAAATTAATTCAATTCATTTTTATGGAGAAAGAACATAATTATCACGAACATTTAAGTTGTTGTTTCACTCTGTGAATATTCATATAGTGTGGACTTTGATTATATTACTACACATGCTTACACACAAAGTGGATCTCTCTGTATAATATTACCATGTAAACTACAGCGTAGGACACATGCACATGTGTTTAGATAAATATATAAAAACCTTATTCAAATTAAATTGTTTTAATTTTATCAAAAGCTATTAAACGTTTTTTAGTAATGAGTCACTTTTATTTTATATAAACAGTACTGATAATTAATATAATACATGTAGGAGGGAGGTACTCAAAGAAGTAGTAATATTAATAAAAACAGATGCAGAAGCAGTTGTAATCGTATCAACGGACAGACAAACAGGCGGTAAAGAAGGTAATGCCATTTGATATCTTTACATACATAAGCAATTACTGATATGCAGCATAAAACTAATAATTCGTAAAAGTAATATACAGATGGGCTGATAGAAAATATACGGATTAAATATTTTTATGTCTAACTGTGTCATATAAATATAAAACTGTATTCGTCCTCTGAATCAAAGTCATTTCAACATAAACACGATTATTGAAAGGATTGTAAGTCTGAGTATGGCAAGCGGTTCGACGCATAATCCCAAGAAACTAGGTTTTTTACTGAGACTATGTTTACATTCTGAGAACCTATGTTCTCGCTTGAAGATTGCACATTGCGTCCAGAACCCAAGTTCTTATTCGATATCATAGGTTTTCACCAGAACCCAAGTTATCATTAAATGTGCATCAAACGGCGATAGCCTAGGTTCGTATTTGAAAACCAAGGTTTCGACAGGCGTTAAATAATCTGTGAAAACCATAGTTCTCATGACGAGAACTGAAGTTCTCATCTTAAATACTAAATCCGTGGTTTTCATTTGGAAACCATAGTACTCATGAGAACCTTGGTTCCCAGAATTACGCATAGGACGGCAGACTCGCAGACGCTAAACATAAATTCAGAAACCTATGATCTCATTTTGAAACCTTAGTTTACGCTCGAGAACCCATGTTCTCGGCGAGACGACGCACATACACACATAGTACTTAGGTTCTCATGAGAATCTAAGTAATCATTTCAGAACCCCGGTTTTCAGTCAGATATTTAACGAATATTTATAAAAACACACATTTTCATGAAAACCTAGAATTTTAAATCTAGAAATTAAGTTATCAGATAATAAAGCCAAAACAATTTGCGAGAACCAAAGTTCTCGTTTGATATCTAAGGTTTTCACAAGAACCTAGGTTCTCGACAGCTTTTCGCGTCGTTCTCTCGGATATTTTTCTTGAGAACACAAGATTTCATTTGGGATCATAAGTTTTGGTAAGAACCTAGGTTCTCAGATTGAGAACCTAGGTTCTCAGTAAAAACCTTGTTTCTTGGGATTATGAAATGAACCGCTTGCCATATCTGAGCATATCTGCGAATTTGGATTCTCAACGGGTGTGCCGAGGCTCGTAATTTATCAAAACTAAGCACATACCTCTCAAAAGTAAGTTCAAGTAATTTTCATATTCCAAATAGGTTTTAAAATCTGTATACATATCTTTTAAAGAACAGTTATCTATCTAATTACCATA
Organism: Dreissena polymorpha; assembly: GCF_020536995.1. Lineage (NCBI taxonomy): Eukaryota > Metazoa > Mollusca > Bivalvia > Myida > Dreissenidae > Dreissena > Dreissena polymorpha. The sequence continues at coordinate 29,141,909 of NC_068366.1, read as the reverse complement.
CCACTCTTGTTAAAAAAAATCAAAATACATTTTATAGATAGGGATTCTAACCCCTTTTGTAAATCCATCGGGAAAGAAGCCCGATACAAAATACCGTGAAACTTTCTGGTTTTGTATAAACCCAAACTTCTGTGTTCCACTATCCTAGCAACCACCTAGTTACTAATAAAGGCGCTATAGAGCGCGGAGCGCGACACGTATTATTAATTGTAATAATGAGTCTTGATAAAGGAAAAGCCACTTATCAATGAGAAGCATCATCGCAGCACCCCAGTCTCATTACTATCATGTCCTCCTACAGATTTTTTTAAGAACCACATATAGAAGGCCGCAAGCCTGACCCGTATCTTGCCAGTGGTATGGACCCTTTGGTATGGAACTTTAACGCCGCTTACTATCCAGCGTTTAAACTTCCGGGTTTACATTTAAACCGACTATTAATAGCTTATTAATATCTTAGTTAGAAGGTGATTTTTCAAGCGGTTCCGTAGTGTAGTGGTTACACGCTCACTTAACATGTGAGAGGCCCAAGGTTCGAGCCCCAGTAGAATCAAATTATTTTATTTATGTTCTATGTTAACTTTTTGTTTTGATGAAGACATTTTAGTTTAAATAAATATGCTGTTTTATTGTAACCATTTTTTGGTTTTATTATGCCCATGAAATATATGTGTGATAGGGTGGGGGGTTCGTAAACACATTTAAACTTTTTCAGTGTTTTCATATCAATGAGTACTCAACCCCTATCGTAAATGAGCAACGTAAGAATAAGTTCGGAATCATCTCCCCTTGAAGTTGAGAAAAATATTAAATTACGCTAACAAGATAAAGCAGATTTTTTCAAACCTACACAGTTCTGTTCCATTAATGAAAACTGCACACGGATGCCAGTAAAAAAGGAAACCAATGTTAATAAAATGAACTATGAAATATTTGGGGGCTACAACACAAAATCATAGATAATGGTTATTTGGGGGTTATGACACAACATCATAGATAATGGTTATTTGGGGGTTATAACACACAATCATAGATAATGGTTATACCAGTATCTTTAACTATTTTGTTTAAAATAATCGGCCAATATATAAATATTTACAGTAGAAAAAAAACGTTCCATGTAACTTCATTGAGTGCCTTTTTCACTGAAATTCCCGACGCCCTTTGATGCTTTGCATCAATACTTATCTTGTACGGGATTGTACTCGAATAAAAAATACGTAGAGGGTCGTGGTACAAATGTCTTGCAGTATCGCATTCGTTACAAAACCATTCAGCGTTATTTATACAGCTATTTACATTGAAACTAGGGTTTGTTTAATAAAGACATGTTTTAGAAAATAGCGTGTCCGCAACACTGTGAATGGTTTCAGTTAATATGTTTTACTCGTCATTAATTGGCGTTCTACTCGAATAATCTATATGTTGTACACTAATATTAAATACAGGTAACATAGAAAAAAATCCTGAACGAAATTGCCCACATAACGCATCGTCCAATTCATATTTTACATCGGTGTAAGACTGATACTCAGACGAGACATTATTATAAAATTACGAAATGTAACGGGGCGTGATCACTAAAAACTTTACAATTATTCACGGTGAATTCGATTTACTTGAAAAGCTGTATTAGTTTTCTAACAAATAATCCATGACAGACGTACCGTTCTTAGAATTAAGCTCACAGCTATTGTCAACTCTATCATTAACATTACGTAAACATGAGGATTCCCATCAATCGAGTAATTTAACCCTATGACTATAAGGTGAACTATCTACCGAGGCCCTAACGGAGTCGTTATCTGGGTAGTAATCAGCGTGATCATATACCGTATTCATTTTGTCTTGTACAATATAAACGCAATTATCTCCAACTTCACTATTGAGATCGCCAGCAACAAACATTGTACGCAATTCCGAAAAATAAGTTATATCGTTTTCTAATGTTCAACCAGATCCGCATTAAATGTGTTATATTTTTGCGACTCATGCACCACATATAAGTTGAACAAATATAAAAATCTAGAGATATTAAAAATGTGTGGTCAAGTTTTAACCAGATAATTGCATCATAATGTTATTTTACCATTTTAAAACATTCGGCTAATTCTTCTATATATACACAACAATACCAATACTATTTCTACGAGCTGCGTCTAGATTTTTTTTAAAGAAGTTAAAAGGCAAATATCCACTCAAATTGATATCACTAGAACTATTGGTCCAAGATTCATACAAAACATATATAATGAGAGCTCAAAATATTACCAAAATCAGAAGATGACTTCTCACTATCAGTAAATGAGTTAATGATCCACGACAGGATTGATATTTCACCACCGTCGTGCTCTTACGCGCCCACCGGGGTGCGGTCAATGTAAAGCGTATCGTAAGCCAGGTAAGCCCGATTTCATATGTATATGCGTGATACACGCTTTGCCACCCTCTTGACTCTCTCCTTGTCTCTTATTGGCTCTCTCATAGACTCTCTCTTAATGCACCCACCACAGACGTTTCGTGCCTTTTTAAAGCCTCACGCTTCTCAAAGTACTCTATGGCATTCATTCTCGTCTTCAGACACTCTAAACGGCCTCTAATAGCACCTTCACGTCACGAATAGTGGGTCCATCCCTGCTGTATGCCATTATTAATTTTAATGATCATCTTCACTTGCCGTTTTTACTTTAACAATAACCGCTAAAACGTCCACTACAACTAGGGATCTATACAACTACACTGTTTTCCAAATGTTCAACGCTAAACAGTACTCTTTTCGCATTATTTAGAATATCTCTTAGGTACACGTTACCGGTATCGGAATCCGCGGTTGGGTCTCTTTTCATTTTGTATCTTATTTGTATTTTATTAAGTTAAATGTCAAAACCGTTTCTTTGTTTTATTTACTTTTTTTGGAATTGTTATATTAAATTCATAAGGCCGTTATAAATCTCATTTGCCCATAAAATCCAAGTAGTTTCCAATCAAAATCTTTATTGCATGTACGGTTATTTTGGTAAATTATATATTTTGTATCCCGCTAAAAACCAGCAACCGATCTCACCTACATCACCTGTAATAGTATTTGCAGAATTAGTAAAAGAAGTTGGTGCTTGCGTTCTGTGTATTGTTTTCATGCCTTTGTTGTCCATTAAGCTCTTTTTGTTTGCTTTTTTGTATTTGTGTTTGATTCGGTGTCAATGTTTTGTGTTATTAATTTTCTTTTGTTGTTGTTTGATTCTGTTGTTCGTTGTGGTTTGTTTTTTTTTAATGTTAGTATTCTTCTTTAAATCTTGTGTTTTTTTATAGCTTATGCTGGTGTTTCTGTAGGATAAAACCTTGAAACAAACGGTCTTAAACGTATTTTTGTTGATCTTAAATTATGCTAAAACAAAACCACTATAACTGGAGCTTGCTTCCGCCCACCAAATGCTGATATCGCATATATAAAACCTTTTTTGGATAAGCAACGGAAACAGACAAAGTTGAAGGTCTATGTGAATAAAGTTAGTTTAAACAGTAAATATATGGATAATCTCACTGAAAGAAGACTCGATACCACTTTGATTGATCTTTATCGTTTTATTAAAACAACAAATCATTATGTTATTAGTCCCCATCTCACAATTTGGTGAACAACAGCAAAAAAAGCATCAGCGACAATACAGAACATAAATCTCTTCTGAGGAGAATATAAGCGATACAAAAGTTCTAATATTGGACGAGTAAGTCGGTTCGAGACTGGTCGATCGTCAAAGCAGCAATGTATGTGAACATAAGCTCGTACCGGACATGCATTAAACACGTATCACATCACATATATCGAACTTTTGCTGTTGCCATCCAACTGATTTCTCGATGAAAAAACTCAGTAATAATGTGATTGGAGCAATCAGTTGACATAGATAATATTGAGCAACCGAAGATTAATACTTATGTAGAGCATACTCGATTGAGATTAATTGTTTTAATTATGTGGACTGACATTAAATACTTTTAGATCAGTTTGTGTCTTATCTCTATAGATCGTTTAATGATAATTAATCAAATAATCATTCAATTCAAATTCTATTTAAATGAGGAATAAAATTAATATATATGACTGTGTTAATATTCCACATTTTGACGAAATTCGTTGAAAAAAAATCCATTATTAATGAAAAATGTAAGAGTTAAGTAAGAAGTTTAAGTTAAGTGCGTCAGATAATGGTTCTATTTATTGTGATACTTTGACGTCTGTCCTTCCATTTTTACGCATTTCGTTACAAAAACACAGAGTATATTCAAGCTTAAATGCAGGTTTAGAATGAAACAGTTACTTGACAAAAACAAAATATTCATGGATGGTTTACAGGTATCTGTTTCAAATGTTACAAAGATCTGTAAACTTGAAAAGATATCAATACAGTTAATATCTAACATATCCTATTTCTTAATAAGGAAAATATATCTCACACAATACACCGAATATTTAAATGTAAAGTGCAGTGAAAGCAGAGACATATGGCTTCCCAGTGTTTAGGTAAGCAGCGTTGCTCTAAGGATTCTTATTGCTTTAAATGACTTAGTGTTTGCATACATAATCTAGGCTACCCACTAGTTTAAGTGAATTTAATTTACATAAATACATAGGCAATATACTGGTTACACAATGACATTCTTCAAACCTTATATGAAGCCCTCACCTAACCAATGATTAAAAAAACCGACAGGCGGTCGCGAAGCGTTGTGTTGGCAGGGGTTATGGTCGTGTCGGTTTGAGCGAGTTATCTTTTTTGTAAATTGACATTGTAAAATTGTGTTATGATTTTTTTTCTTTAAAGAGACATGTTCAAAGATTGTCGACATGATTTTTTTTAAGCAAATAAAGAACACTTTTCATCAGGAATCGAAACAATACCAACTGCGTAGATTCATATTGAACATTCATGTTCGTTTATGAGTAATCATCATTTGAAATTCATACAATTATAAAGCGTAACAAAAATTGACCAATTGAAGAATTTGGAGTGTTCCTATTTTATTTGCATTTTGTGACGATACCTGGATAATGCGATAGCTTTTGACTCTATAGGTTAGTGATTCGAGCCCAGGTGTGTAAAAAATATTTTCTTTTTTCTTTCTTCAATATTTTGTATACTGGAGCTCCGATGGTTGAATTTAATTGAAATAACTGAATGACTAACTTAAAAAAAATTGTGAAGTGTCTTTAACGGAAAAAAAAATCCATAATTTGAATTGTTTTTCTGTATAGGTCAATCAATCAAAAGGCCAAGTAATAAACTTATTGTGGCAGATGACGGCCAACAAGACGGTCAGATTTGTTTAAAAACATCCTAGAGCTATACATTTAAAATGTTCACACACGGTGACAAAAAATACTCCGCAGCATAGCATTTCGACAATTATGCAAATTTATTCTTCCTATCAATGTAAAATTCGAGGTGAAAGTTAATAATTGATTAATTATATACGTACGCGTCCTGTCGAGGCTGATTATGAACTTTTCCATTTTAAATTTCAAACACAATCATTGCAATCACCGTTCTTCTGAAACATAAACCATATAGAAACTCGTTTAATACCACTCAAAGTGTTAACACCGGTCTAACAAATTTGTGTTAACCCACTTGCGGCAAAATTACATTGTGTCGCCAGATGTCGCTTCTCAATTTATGCGCGCTGTATGATGGGAAATGTGTAGTACTATTTATATTTAAGGTTACATTCCACACACTCATTGTGTATCCGTTTGTATTTCATTCAAGTGTCTTTTTTTTAAGTGTTCCTTTTTTCTTCTAGTTTAAATTCCTTTGCGTTTTGGGGGCATTTTTACTTTTTGGAGATTGGAATTTTTTAATTTTTAGTGCAAGAAGGTTTATTTTTATGTTGTTTTATTTTCATGAACTCAAAATAGTGAGTATCTTTTCAGGTTGCATTTAGCTAATTCATGTTGATTCCGTTCCTTTTCCATACATCTAAAAAGTTCCTTTTCTCTTCCGGTTTAAATCCATTTCTAGAACGCACCCATTCCTTTTGTGGTTATTGCGTCTGCAACCTCTTTACCATTGCATTGGGATCTTCGTTGAAAGATGAACGTTTGTGGTGCGTTTATTGGAATACTGGGCAGATTGTCAAAATATTATTCCGAAATCCTGTTTTCCGAGGATGCTTGCATTTGGACGAATATGGTTGTTGCATTATATATCTTGACTAAATTTATTTTTTAAATGAAAAATATTCATTGTTGCATTGATAAAAGACTTGCACAATCTGCTACAGAAAAAAAGGCAGGAAAAAACCTTAACAGTTGGCCGTTTCATAATGGGATCCTATGGAAATCCGATTTAAAGTAAACTCACTTCACGCCAAAACATCCAAGATACACTTCCATTAAACGTTTGCAAAATCGCCATACTGTATACTTTAGTTTTCAAATGCTTAGTCAACGGATTTGATAAAAAGAAACTCTTATTTATATCACATATTAATGCTTCTATAGTATGCTTGCAAACACATGTATAAAACACTGTTATAGTGTGTGTTGTTCTTATAATTGAACCTTACCGCGATTATAACATGACGTTTTAAAAAACTTTAATAAAGTGAGGTTCTTTAAAAATAATTTCATTTTATTTTGTAAAGTTCAAAATGCGACACAAGCGCATGACCCTTGGTGGGAAAGCGGCCTAAACTATCATTAATATCTAATCCCTGTTCAGCGATTTGAACTTATAATAAAAAATCGCTATGTATGAATTTATATGTAACAACGAAACAACTATGGATTACCGTGAAATAACTCTTATTATTAACAGAAGTGCAGAGATGTAAATTACATGCAAACAGAAAATGAAATCCACACGAAAATGAATGTATGCATCGTAAGTGCAAATATATTTCTATATTTGAAACAAATATGCGTAGCATATCAAAATCTGATAGACCTAAATACCAGCCCGAATGTTCATTTCAAAGTTAAAAGGTTCATACAAAATAACTGTGCTTTCTTGTCAATCAGCCGTTCCATGGGGAAATAATTGACTAAATACCTTACTGTGGAATAAATATACAACTATAAATACTACATTTGTTCTTTTGAAAATGAAAATATTTCGACTGAAGCATCAACACTCGTATGCCTAAAAAATAAATCGGAACTAAAAAGCAAGTTTTATTTTACATCAATACCTTACGATTAAAAAGAAACTGTCGCAAGTGGATTGATTCGTTTGAATAGATACAATCGCATAATGATGCAAATCAACATTAAGGGTAAGGGTATTTTCCTGAATAATGCACAATGGCAATGGAGTAGTCAAACACAGTCAGCAATATGATAAGAATCCATCGTCATTATTATAATGTACGACTACGTTAAGGTTATTGCGGTAATAACCAATGCTTTCAATACAACCACTCGGGCTATAACGCTCATGGTTTAATTTATACGCATCGGAACTCCAATATATTTTCCATATTTACTTCATGAACATTTGAAAACGAATCACGTTCTATTTTCATGGCAATTTAATCGTTTAATTTAATCTTCAAATTGTGTTTACACATGTACTATGATACAAACTTGTTAGCATGACTTTTCAGTTTCAGTCGGGGTTGGAGATATTAGAAAGAATTGTTCTAGGTTAAGATCAGTGTTCGAATTCAGAATTGTATTCTTAGTAAACTATATCTTTTTAGATGTAGTACAAACTTTCACGTTATATGTAACGTATTATTTCTACAACATTTTGTGTAAGGTGTAGCCATGGTTAGTCGCTAATCTAATATTTAAATATTATTTCGTTTCCAAATGCTTTTGCTACCAACTTTACTTTATCCAAAATTATTACCAGATATCAAAAGCAGAGACGGCTGAGTATGAGATAATTTTGAAAGAAAGCGGTTACAACGAACTTATCAAGAAACTCAACGAATCAAATGGAGAATGGAGAAATTCTACTATAAACATTACTCGGTGAGGCTAGGGCAGGCAAATCCACGTAAATAAATTATTAAAGGGGGTTGAAGGCTCACGATGCAAGTGCAGCAAAGACTGAGTGTACAGAAACTACAACGCAGGTTACTTGTTATCTGTATTATGCGTGAGCTGAAGAAAAAGATTCACGTGCAATCTGCTTGGATTTTGGAATCAGAGACAAGTTTTGAAAGGTACTATGAATCGCTTGACGAATATCATTATTCATTTGTTGACATACTTCCAGTGATTGGTCACCAAAAAAAATTCAAAAGGTTCAGCGCTAAAGCGCAGCTGTACTCAAAAGCATTCTGAATATTTGTAAATCTGAGAATCAAATACTTCAGACTCAAATTGCTCTTTGGACGAACACGGATAGTTAATTATAACCCATAGCACAGTTATGTTGTTTTTAACGTTGTGTTGATGCAAATACACAATTAAACAAACTCCTACTGTTTGCACCAAACAATTAAAAAGGTATAGAAAAGAAAACATTAATAATATAGTATTCCAGTGTTTAAATTGTGTTGCTTTACTGATGTTTGTATTCCATTTAACGCAATTTGAAGTTGGTAGTTGTTTTTCTGCTTACAAATTTAACCGAAAATTTCGGCGTCGAGTCCACAATCGAAATCGATGATGAAACCGCGTTTAGTATGTAACCATGTTTTTCGTTTGTCAGTGTTGTTTACTTTCTTTATGACAATAAATGTATGTAAGAAGTCGAAGTCGCAATGTAAATTATATTATATTATTATAAGATTATAATTCATAACGAAACCTGTATTAACTAGATATGACATATTATGTTCATTAATTTCAATTTATTACGTTTATCTAAAAATGTATGATGACGACCGACGTTGTTATATACTATTTAGTTTTCTTGTACTTGTTTATTCTGTAACTATTTGTTAACGTTTAGTGTGAAAAAGTGCATAACACGTTTAAAAAAAGGAATGGTGAGCTTCTGGGAAACCGAGCTGTCCGTCCGCCGTCGGTCAATGAGTGCGTGCGAGTTAACGGTTTTTTCTAACGACTTCACCTCCTAAGCAAATTTAAACGAATCTTTATACGTAGATCCTTAGGTAACCCGCTTTTAAGTTGTTCAACTTTTTCCTGCGCTACAAATGTAAATCACTAGAACCTAATATATTTTTCAAATTAAAACTTAACATATCGTCTCCGAGCCCATAAGTCAAAATCCTGAAATATTTTGTATGTGACATAATATAGTACTTCTCTGCAAAGATTTTTAACATCATGCTCCTGTAGTCACAATTCGACAACCCTAAATGGTAAGATGATTGATTTGTGTCTTTTTTTTAAGACAAGAAGTGCAATATTAAAATTGTGAAATTATATAATGTTTATCTACTCAGTTTGTTTATGTCATCAGTCGGAATAGAAATAGGAGTGTGGGCTTGGGAAATATTTTATTTTATTTACTTTAATAGTATAATACATTTTAAAATCCCTAAAATCATAAATCACACAGCTTTGATATAAGGTATCTAACATAAGATTGTGGTCGTCTACCACGAGAGTGTTTAAATCACGCGCCTTTCTTTAAAGATTACCACATTCATTAAACAGGTGAGCGATTTAGTGCCATCTTTGTTTAAGATACTTGACTTAATTTAGTTTGGTTGTGTTATTATGAAAATTATGGTTGTACATTCAGATGTATTATTAAAAATGGCTGCACCATATAAGCGACTTAATTGATTTCCTATCATTATTGGTGTGTTGTATATTGTGCGTCTCATATAGTAGTAATAATAATAGAAGAGGAAGTTTTTCCACCTATTTTCTTACGAGTGATTGCTTACCCGCGTGGACGCGTCAAAATCAGCATGATGAAGGCTAAACAAAAATGTTTTTGCTAATATCGTTTAACTTAATGTGTATCATGTTATCCGTTTAAGTTAATTGATTTTTTTATCGATTTTATCTCATATAACGCTCGCTTTGACGAAAAAAATGAATGAAATTAGATGGATTTCATTCTAGTAAATAACTTCTTTTTTATTTGCATAATTTTTCGTTTATTTTGTGTTGTTTTTAACAATTATTTAGTGTTTAGTTTCTTAATTTATAGAGAAAACGCGAGAATGATTGGATATTATAAAATTATCGCATACAGATTATTTTTATATGCAAAATATTAGCAATTTACTGATAGAAAATAAATAATTTGTTAAAGTCATGGTTCGTTGTCTGGAAATCACTGTATAGGTGATATATTCAAGAATTGAACCTTTATTTAAGGGCACTTATATGAGTGTAAAATGAATAAATTCATTCCAAGCATTACAGTAGCCAAACATATACAAAATATGAATACGATAATTAAGGAAAAATATCAGTTTCAAGAACATAATTTAAAATTCTTTGACGGTGAATGGGCATCGTTTTATGCCATTCTCTCACAAACTTGAAACTTAAGTTTGATGAGTTTTATTGATTTTTACAACCTTTTACACATACTGTTTATATCGTTCCGTCATTTAACAGATAAATGTTGGACCTATGTGCCATATTGCATCATTATATGCACCTACATTTGTTTCTCTGTTCCATTGTTTTTAATCTGTTATTACAATTCATACTGACTTTTTCTCTGTATGCACTGGAAAATGTATTTTTATTATTGTTTCTTGATGCCTTTTAAAAGTGTATACCTGATTCAATTAAATAACAAATTATGTACTTCAGAAAGTTATGTTATCTCTAAAATATATGCTCTTGACTTTAACTTGTTTTAAGCAAAATTAATATTTTCACACTTAAGAGCATATTGTATACAAGACAATTTACATGCATATGCTTTTATAGAATCTTTCAAAAAATTATTAATATAACTTAAAATTAGTTGAATTCAGGATTTGTATCTGTAATTGTATTGTATAATTGTGTTAATTTGCATATTATATATGTATGTGTTTGCAATCTCGAAATAAATTGTGTAAAAAAAATTGCAATTTCATAGAAATTGCTTTTTATAAAATGATTGATGATGAAAGGTTATAAATATATATTGCAACTGTTGTGTTATTATGTATGTATGTATCGTGAAATTGTTATTTATCCAGCATATGTAATAAATATGCTGCAGTGTAATAATACTACTATTAAGCACCGATTTACATTCACCTATTTAACAATTCGATTCATTTAATTAAATATATAATATTGATTGTAATTTGCTTAAGACTGTGTAAAACATAATAGGCTTATTTTATTGTACCCGAGTTACCCACTGTACATTCACCGGGGCTTTTTTACATGATTTAGTGTCGTAGTGTGCTACTTTAAGCTAAAATTTCTTTGTTTAAAAAAATGTCATTTTATTTAAATAGTGTTATATTTAGTAAATATAAAAATGTGCTTATTAGTTGTTTTGTCTATGTACAGTGAACTATTATAATAAAAAGGATAATCAAACAATCAAAAAACTAGATAAAATTAGCCAACTCAGACGTATTGCACAGAAATAAAAAGTTTATTTATTTCAATTTATTTTTACTACATGTATACATGTTATCTGAAACACTCGTAAATTTGTAATTATGTAATAAAATGTATAAAATGTATATATTAGTATGTGTAAATTTTGTTTTATTATTGACTATTATGTGTACCCCTCAAACACTGCCAAACAAATGAGCTTGTAACAGTTAAAACTTCCAAAGACCATCGTTTATCTTGATATCATTCCGTTTTAAACAACTCAAACTCTCAAACTCTTTGAGGTGTATTTGACCCCCCGCCCCCTCCACCCTCATGGGGTAGCCAGTTTTGATCCCCAGGGGCATACTTTATTAAGAATTGGTTGTTGTTAATATTTGCACTTTGTGGTTTGAGTCATGTGACCTTTTTGTTCTTACGAGTTTATTACTTTTTTTTATTTTTTTTAACAAACTCTAAATTAAATATGGAATTAAAACAAATATGCATATATATTATATCATTTTGACCAATTCATGCAACTATGTACAGCAGGCGACTAACTTGTTATGTTTAACATTGCAAAATTCAGAAGAACGTCTCTGATTAAATTTACGGCTATGGGTATACAGACAGACAGACAGACGAACAGACCTCTGTGATGATTCTAATAAACACCCTTCTACTTCGTAGATGGTGGAGGTTAAGTAAAAATTCGCCAAACAATACACGGAGCATAAATGTCACATTCCGTAATAACTGTTTATAACATATTAAACACTTGGTTAAATGCAGTATTTCTTTACAGACGGGTGCGATTTGCTACTTTGTGTGTGTGTTTTTTTTTCGCATATTGAACCATTGATCTTAACTGCACAAACTTCTCTCTATGTGTAAGTTTAATACGGAAATCCCATGTACACGAAATAATCATTATCAGAAAACATCATGTTTAAGGCACCATTTCAGGTTAAACAATTCTACTTTCGAGTTAACAATATATATAGAGAGAGAAAATTTAAGCAGTAATTTATCAGTATTAATGCAGCTACATACATCTATATGAACACATTATATAATTATCGTTTGCAGTTTAAGCAGTCGATATACAATTGTTTGTTTCAAAGAACAAAAATATAAATATTGTCAAAAAATAATCGAATAGATGCATAGCCTGATCAAACTGAAACTCAAATAGCATTGCAAGTGATTCCCCACTGCTTATTACGGTAATATTTGTTATTGATTAAAAATGTTAAACAATTCAGTAGTTACAGTAAATAATCAGTTAAAAAACAATAATATAAATAACGGTTCGTAATTACATAGCTAGATAACGATATAGAAAACGAAAAAGTTCATCTGTATCTGTAAGTTGATGAATTCTGAATAATCTCTATAGTGTTTTTCCCAGGAGGGCAAAGGGGCATGGCGCATTACTTTCAAAAAGAGCATTTTAGCGCGCAGTTTAGGCAAAAAAGGGCAAAAACGTTCCATGTTATTTGCTCCACGAAGCAGTTGTGGAAAAAATAACATATAAACAAGCACATTTAATGGTAATAGATGTATTTAACTTACTATGATTTATATTAATATATTTACCTTGCAATGAACATTTAAGTTCCATGCTGTTTCAATAAACTGTACAGCACGACAAACATAATACAGCAATATATGCATATGAATCTGATTATACACAGATCCACTAACATATAAATGAAACCATGTTTGTCTTATCCCATTTTCTAACAATAATCTCGACAGATGTTTAAAATAACATTGCGAGTAAATTGATCTCTAACAATATGCAAACACTCGTTTCCGTGACATACATCCACCGAGTAGATTACAAATAAATAAATTATGTTGTTGCTATCTAAAACATTTTTATGCATCGTTGATTATCACAGACATTTCATTTATTCCTTCTTAATGTATAATCTCCATCGTTAGTTCGATCGTTTACGACGTTATTTGCCATTTTTGCCGAGTCACAATTTAATTCTGTATAGTCCGCCATGTTGATAAAATGTCAAATGATGTAAGCGACAGGTGCGCATAGCAACGTTAAATCGTATACGCGATTAGTATTTTGTTAAATTGGTATACGTCTCGGTAATTTTTTCAATAATTAGATCTAATTATCTTAAAGACGAAATCGATAAAGAATAAATTTGTTTGTGAATTTAAAAGTAATTATGCGTAAAAAAATATGTTTTGATATAACTGAATAATGCATGCAAAGCACAATTGCCACAAGAATAACATCGAGTTTTTCATCAAATGTCTCCGAAGTAATGATTATATCGTGGAGGAGTACACATTGCCGAGCGAAAAGTGCGCTTGGTATAACATAGCCTCCGGCATTATCGATTGATACTGACACGGGGTTATTCACGCATGACTAATTCACAGCTTTGGGGCAGCCAGTAAGACCTAATCGAGCACTGTTATAGATTAAATCTGCTCAATTAAATATAGTCGATTAGACGTGACGCCTCTCGAGTAAATCAAGCACAGTCGGAGCGTCACAGACAATCAAGGAAGCTGATTTTGCGGACCAAGTTAGATCGTAAGGCAAATTTCGTGGCGAAATTTGCCTTTGAAAAAAAGGGCGCGTGGCGAAATTTGCCTTTAAAAAGGGCAGCGTGGCGATCCGGGAGGGCGGCGTGGCTTTTCGCCACGCTAAAATGGCCTGGGAAAAACACTACTCTATTTTGCATGTAATGCAACAAAAATGTTTAATTACAGTCAACTTCATTATCTTCGTCGAATGTTCTTTAGGTTGTGTTGTTTCTTAAATAAGGATAATGTAATAAAACATACAGGAAAACGATATATTCACATGTAAACTACCCTCGATGATATTGGTGTCTCCATTAGTGGCAAAATGTTGAGGAAAAACAAATTCCTCACCGTGGAGTTATTGATGACTGCTCGGGTATGTCTGTGTGAAAGCGATCTGTTCATTTCGGAAGTCAAAGCAAAGGAAATACATGTATTGGAATGCGTTCTGATACGGACGTTATGTTCCACAAGAATCGTGTCTTGGCGTTCAAGAAGAATATGATACAACAGATAACAGTGCATTCCTTTGAGGATTCTGAAAAATGACATTTGTTTTGACTTGGAGAAACTAAACGATACAGAGTAAACAGCGGCATATCAACCACAGATAGACGGCAAGTTTGTAGCCCAAAACATCATAGACAATGACAGCATCGCCAAACAAAACAAGGAGGCAATGCCGAATAAGTTCTTGAAAGAGAGAGAAAGAAGAAAAAGCCATGGGTGACGACCAAGATCATATTACTTTGGAACAAAAGAAGACAGCTGGGCTGGGACATGAGAGGTTAGCCAGTCTGGATCTAGGACAAAACAAATGAAAGCAAACAGGGAGGTGTTGTAGAAGACGCGGCTGGGAACCTCCTGACCGAGAGTGAAAAGATGGACTGAATACTAAAGCGACCTCTATAGCTGCCCGTTTTAACAGAGCCCAGTCTCCTTGAGAACGATTCCAAACCAGAAGCTGACGACGAAATTCCGTCCATACTTAATGCAGAGGTGGAGGAAGCAATGCTTAGTAAAATCTTCTGAACGGGACAGCCGAGCCGATTAAGCGCGACACGCTGGAAGAAATTACCAGCTTCAAGTACTTGGAACCCTGTCAACTCAAAGGAAGGAAACCTTACCGCTCAGATCCGAATAAGAATTGCCATGGCGACAGCAGAGATTGTCTTACTGAGCAGACAGTAAACAAGTGGCTTCATCAGTTCATGCTCTTCAAGTCCATTTTAGTCTCCAGCCTAATGTACGGCTTCTCGCGGACACATAACGCAAGATACAGGCATTCGAACACATGAGTCATCGAAGACTGATCCGCGTTTCCTACATGAAGCACAGTACTAATGAGTACGTCCAGAGCGTGACAGCTGAGTGGACAATGTCAAACATCTGAGTTGACAATGTAGAAAGAGTGTACAGACCTCGCCATGGACGAGCTTCTCTCAGTAACCAACACCTGACCTGACTGAAAGGGATCTCTGTGTTGTCGTCCCTCATGTCCGTCCAACGGCGAGATGATTTCAAGGGAATGACGTTGACAATGGCGATGACGATAATGATGATGATTATAAGGAATGATGGATGATGGATGTTGGAAGAAGATGATAGATAGGCACGGATGATTGGAAAGTGTAGTCCAAAAACACGTATACACCCGGCATAGACATTTTTAACGTATTTTCTAATTAGACTCATTATACATAAATAAATCCGTACACAGTTATAGAATGCAACAGAAACACAAACTTAAGTTCAATTTTGAACAGAATGTCAATTTTTTGTAAACCTTATTTTTTTACGTCAAGTATAAAATACAAACTCATGCCGACATGTTGGCAGAATAAGTGCGTTTGTATAGCAAGATTTGTGGTAAACCACCTTTAAGAATATTTTAGCAGATTTTAGGTTCTATTTGTAGTTTTATTTATCCGATATGTTAAATAATTATGCATAGACACGTTCTTCAAAACGATGTTATGCTTCACGCCAACCACTAAACATATGTCGAGAGCGGTTGAGTGCAATTGGTTGATACCAGAATTATTTTGACAACTTATTTTATAGGAAATTTCTTTTATAGGCATTGTTCCTTTAGCGAGTTATGCTTTGTAACTGATGATTTAAGCGTAAATTTCTCACTTATAAAAACATTGCCACGACCGACTGAATTCATTCCGTCCGTATAATAAATAAATGTTTGTTTACTATATGAAGATTCATCAACACTCCATAAACCATATTAAATAGAAGATACGTACACACATAATATAAATAAACATGCTTTATTGATTGCGTAAGTAAACATTCATACGGTTATAAGCAATGTCACGTGATAATTCATTTTAAAGACGAAAGTTCTACTATTATTTGAATGATAATACACAGTTGATATTTACAACAGAATTTACACAAAATAAATGTTATGTATTATAAAGTACGTTTTTTTTCTCAAATCTAATGCACCGGTATATTTTTATCACTTTTTGACAGCCCGAAATACCACACAAAGACAACATTTGATCTTAAATAAACTGATTATTTTCCCATGAAACATGACGAACGAATAAAACCGGACTGGTCCAAATCTAGCCCTAAACGGTCGAATAGACTCTACGAATAATGCCGGCTTCTGTCGACATCGAAAAAATAATGCGGACGTTTATAACGGGTTCACAGCCCTAACATGGTTTTTACTTGCTTGTTATTTCATTTGAATGGTTAATCGTGTTGTTCCGTTTCTGAAATATGACTATGTGTACTGCCTCCGTGGCGTAAAAGTCTACCATGCCGATCGTTTCACGCCAAGACTAAGGGAAGTAAGTCCTGCAGTCATAACGTTGTTATTTAGCATGCGTTCTTAGTTCGATCCCATTATTGGGGACTACTTTCTCTTTATGCTACACTGCATTTCATAATTAATACATACTTTAGTTTACGCTTTTTAACATTCATTGCCCCATTTAACATTATAAAATAAAATGTTGAAGACAATATTTGTTCGCACACGCTAGTGCTTTTGAAGAGAGCTCGTTATACCAAAGTTAGAATCATCGTGGTTTAATATTTATCACAGGTGGTTAGCGTGTGGCTATGATATTAATTAGTGAAAACATCATTTTGAATGATAAATAATCATATTATAACGAAAAATTAACTTTTCTGAAAAAAAAATATTTCACTATCAAATATATATATAACAAGGTACTGTGAAACCATTTATTTTCGACAGCACAAAATTTCGTCATTTTTATAAAAATGACGATTTCGTCAGCACTTAAATTCGCCGATTTCTGATTTTTCATTTTAAAAAAATGCGTCAGTCAATATCCGATTTGTGTGTAATACATTTTCGCGATCAATCGCAGTTGCGAAAAATCGTGGTACGAATGCGGGAGCACACTTGAGAATCACTGCAGGAGGTGGGGCCTGTTTGTCACATGCCAATTAACTAGTTTTGTTTTCAAGGGACAGTAATGGACCCTCTTACTGTATGCCATTCACACGTTCATTGTTATGATTAGCGGACAAGTGGGATCGAATAACCGTTAACGAGTGTTTGTAACAACGAAGCCAATTGCCAATTAGTCTAATTCTATTATTATAATTGCAATACTGATAACAATCGTTCCTTTATCGGCACCAATTAGGGAAGGTGCGAACAATATGGGTTATAACTAGTGTTAGGAAATTATTTTGTCACTTTTCAATAAAGTTTCAAGCGTTTTGCATCGTTCATTTATGATAATTTTAAGAACAGTAATTGGTCTCTGTTTTTTTTTCAAATAAAATGCTTTTTTATTCTGATATCAACATTAAAATTATAAACTCTATGTGTGTGTTTGTTCTTAAAAAGTAAACTACCGGTATATAAATCATTAATGTCAATAATTTAAAAATAAATAAATTGATACATATAAAATAGTAATAAGTGTGGTTATGGGCAAACAATCAAACAACAAACAGCAATTAAAATATTCTTTATTAATTTGTGATAAATACGCATGTTGATCACACATCGTCATCTTTTCATATGGTTTATTGTCTTTCATCGGCATTCGCTGCGTGATGGCTAATATGCAACACCCCTGAAAAACACAATGCACCTAATGGGTAATAAAGTTATAAACACTTAGCGTTAATTCATTACCATTCTACATAAACGAAGTCAACGCATTCGATACAGCTGTACTGCACACGCGTTTTAAAGAAATGTAACGTGTCAGTTAAGTACCTTGTGTAATCTACATCCCTTTGTGTCAAAACCGGATTAATCTTGATTACGAAACAGCAGTGAATGTGTGCATGGATTATGTTGGAATTTAATGCCTAATGTATACGGTAAAGTTTTAAAATATTGTTCAACTTAGTGTTTGTTTTTGTTCAAACATAGAACATGATTGTTCGTTAGGATCTTAAATTCGCCGATCGGTCGACTGACGAAATTTATGAAAATTAATGCCTGACGATTAATAATGGTTTCACAGTATACAACTCAAAATCAGCCCAAAACGGGGTGCATCGCTTTGAACAGCCATATCTTCATAAATTTTGCAGCGATTTTCACGATCTCGGTCTTATTCAACGCAGAAATGAATTTCCTTTCTGGAAATGTATATGTCTTGCAATATTTTAACAAATGCTGGGTCAACTTTTAAGAAATAACACGATACACAACACGCATGACCCAGTTGACAGTGATCATGCTGTCTTTAAGACTGAAATCTTCACGGAGTAAAGGGCAACTTCCCTACAAAGTTCATGTAGTTCGATACCAAAATTCAATAAAACGTATGAAAAAACATTATTACCGTTCTTGTCGTTACATTCTGCATCAAGACTAACTGTCCAGCGCCGTTTGAAACCTTTGTTTACATACATTTCAACTAACTGACATTTTAAACATACGAGTGATTTCATTGGTCCAATGCGGAGGTATGTCTTTACAACTGGAGATTTCATTCATAAAGAATACATGATCACTGTCAACTGGGTCATGCGTGTTGTGTATCGTGTTATTTCTTAAAAGTTGACCCAGCATTTGTAAAAATATTGCAAGACATATACATTTCCAGAAAGGAAATTCATTTCTGCGTTGAATAAGACCGAGATCGTGAAAATCGCTGCACAATTGATGAAGATATGGCTGTTCAAAGCGATGCACCCCGTTTTGGGGTGATTTTGAGTTGCATACCTTGTTATATATATATTTGATAGTGAAATTTTTTTTTTCAGAAAAGTTAATTTTTCGTTATAATATGATTATTTATCATTCAAAATGATGTTTTCACTAATTAATATCATAGCCACACGCTAACCACCTGTGATATTTATATGTTTTAAAGTTCTGATCATTCTTTAAATTTGGATTGAATGATCAAATAAAATGTTTGTCAAGGGACGCTTCACATTAATTCTGTGATGCATTATTTAAGGGTGTTAACATTTTACTTTGGACGAAGTATCGCAGTATCATCAACGTTGTGTCAATTTTCGATGCGTACGAAAAAGCAGAACTGACTTACTTCAGCGATTCGAGACAACACAACCGTCAGACCTGGTAATATAATATAATTGAACACGTTGGTTGATGAAGGCGTTGAATCAGATGGAGCTGTAGTTTGGTCGCTATTGATAATGACAATATATCATGATTAATGCAGCATCAACATACTGAAACAATATCCCGGAAAGAGAAAAATAATCAATTTGAATATCAACCGTACTTTCGTTTTGACAACTGACGACAGAAATGATTCGATGTACGATTGTTGTTGTAGTCATGATATTTGTGAGGAAACAGTAATATTGAACATTTACCATGCTCTAAAATAACCATTATATGCATCTTTTGACGATTTGAAAACCTGAAAAGTATAAAGCGTTGCAATGCGAAACGATTGAATACTTTGGAAAGTTCTGTCGTTGTCGTTATATTTTGTGAAACTACGAGGATTGCTTGTATAAAGTTAAAAAAACAACTAATAGCATGAGCTTGATGGCCGAGTGGTCTAAGAGGAAGACTTTTACTCCAGTACTCCAGGGGTCAGTCGTTCGAGCCCAGTTCAGGGTTACTTTTCTTTTTAATTTTATTGTATTTTTTACTGGAGATTTGTATAATCGTCCAATGATTGAATTTATCAATATAAAGCATTTAATGACAAACTTCAATACATGCCAAAATCTGTGAAAAGACCCCTTTAACCCTAGAAATAACTTTGCATTATGAAATTTGCTAATGATTTATATCTTCAAAAGTGGAATGATTTTTAAATGGCATATGAAGGGGATGGTAACATTTTATATAACCATTTCATTCCGTGAAATGTGTTTGGTTGTTTTTTTAATGGATTTGCCTTTTTGTCTTTTTCTACCAATGTTTTATATCTGATACTTGCATGGGATTTTTGCATGTTCAAATATCTATTTTAACTGCATAAACTGCTTCCATACGTTAGCCCAATACTACACGGGAATACCTGCATATGAAATAATAAAAGCAAAGAGCATGAAAAAGGCGAAGGACGATTTCAAATAGAATTCTACTTTCGATTTTGATAAGCTGAACAATCGAAGTATTTGGGAAATAGTATATAAGTGATATGCGCATACATTACGTGAGAATAACAACAAACGGTGCATCTGTTTTTATTGAGTATAACTATAAATGCAATACAGGAAATGTATAAAATAATGCATGTATTTATATAAAAAATAAAGTGTTAAGATATTTTACATTAATGATTAAGCAACAGTTTAACACTTTTAATAGTCAAATACAATTGGCATTTTCTACAGCAGGGATTAACCGATGTTAATGTAAGTACAAACACTTATATACATATAATGAAATACTGTAAGTCGTCTTAACTTTACTAAGTTGACTGGAATCAACATAAATATTAATAAAGTTCCTGTCTATAAATAAACTGGCAAAGAGGGATAATTTAGAATAAAAATTACAGAACCGAATATATAAATGTAAGTTACTTCCCTTGCGTAAGATGGAAATATTTGAAATAGTATAAAAAAAGTAAATAAGTCGAATAGGTAAAGAAGTTAATCATATACATCAACACATATACTGCGTGTTTTTTTTTTCAAAAATATCTACACAATCAAGTACATGCATGCAATATATTATAAAGAATATTGATTGATTTAATGTATTAATTCATTTACGTACAGCGCGTCCATCAAAGCTATTGTATCTTATCTCATATAATCCAAAAAAAATCAAACTCAGTAACTGCGACACGTATTTTGCTGTGCTTCTTTCATATAGAATGACAGAAAATGCGGAAGAAGCTCGATCTCGCCACCTGTCTACTGTCCTCGAAGATATTGGTGTCTCAAAGGGTGTCATATTGTTGAGAAGAAACACACATATTACAGTAGAGTTATTATTGACGGCTCAAGTACGCCTAGATGGTAATGATAACGATTTGTTCATTTTCGGTAGTCAGAGCGAAGGGACGACAACCATTGGAATGCGTTCGGATACGGATGTTATGTTCCACAAGAAAATGTTTCGCGGAGTTCAAGACGAATCTGATTCCGCTGATGAAAAAGAGTACATTCCTTTTCGAGTTCTGAGAAATGAAAAATCATCACCCCAATGTTGCAGGCTAAACTTGTTAAGTCCGGCTGCTCCGGGTGACTGGGGTAATAATAAAATGTTAGGAGGTGATACGTCCGATTTTGTTTCCATACACGACGGCCAAACGTTCCTGAAAACAACGTTTCAATTACGTGAACTTCGACTAGGTGACGAAACAAGAACAAGGCACGGACCGGCTATTACTATTGATGACAACACAGATTACGTGAAGGCTTTTGGGACAAAGCTAATGAAAGAATGTAAGTTTGTGTTTGATCGTTTTAGACCAGGTAACTGGCCAAAAGCATCTACAATGGAGTTAGCAAAACAATGCTTGGCATTTTTTGTTCCGCAAGGGCCAGCCGACCGGGAGAACAGAATGATATTTGACGTGAAGTCCAAAGTAGTGAAATTTGACGTGCGTGTTGGCATTGATGACATAGTGTATTCAGGCGAAGAATTTAGATTCTCTACTCCAACAATCGAAAGACTTTTGATGTTTGACCTGAACATTGTTCAACTAAAGGTTTATGTGACAATGAAAATGATGAGAAAAGAGTTATTTAAGAAAGTAGTTGGAGACCGATTGAGCACCTTTCACTTTAAAACTGCGCTTTTGTGGACCGTTGAGACTTATCCAACAGAACTTTGGCGAGAGAACAATCTTGTAAAATGCATTATTTATTGCCTGATTACATTGAAGCGTTGGCTGGAGCGTCGCTACTGTCCTCATTATACAATTAGGGATGTCAACTTGTTTTCTGGAAAGCTCAAGTACGCTGAATTTCCCAAATTAATTGTTATGCTGACGGAACTAATAGATACCCGACTTGAATGTCTGAACGATCTTGCAATGGACAATTTAGGGCTTCGACTGAAGGAGCGAATGGGAAATTCTGGAACGTCATTGGCAAAAATACCAACACGATCTGAGAATCACACATGGATTGTAGAATATCTATTGGGGAATTACATGTATAAATTACTTTCAATTCCGTTAAATGTTTGCAACCTCTTGAAGTTTAATTTGTCGTCACATGAAATCATAAATCGCTCTACTGCGGTTTGGGAGGAAATTCGCCGTCATCTTTCATGGAGCCTTTCGAAAGAAACAGACCTTGTAACACATATGGCAAATGTGTTTGCTGCATCAGTGATGGCATCATCATGTTTGGAGAATGGTTTACCAATCTCATCCGAAATCACCGAACAATTCGAAAACTCGTTGAAGGTCGATCTACTGTCGGCTAGATTGAAATATGCATCTCTGTTGTTGAATATCGGACAGGTTGATCGCGCTGCAAACATTTTGTTCGACATAGAAGCAAGTCTACCTTCTGAAGTTTATGAGTTCAGTATGCATTTACCAGCCTTTCGTACTCCTGGTCCAGAATTAGTTAAAACTATTACTGAGGAATCAATCTCTGCAGCTGTGCAAGCGCATGTCGCCTCTTGTGTAATCTATACTCCTCTAGAAGTCAACTGCGGACCTACACATTTAGCCTACGAAATGTACAGAACAATTACCGAAGATGACAAACGAGACAGACTCAACAAAGAACGTTGGATGGACTGTGCAGTGACCGATTCTATACCGTACCTTTATTATTTGCAGTATCTTGTTTACAAGCAGTTGGGTTCAATTGATAAGGCGAAAACTGCCATTTCTAAGCTGAGGAATAAGATTTCCGACGATGGCGAGAATATGTGTTGCAAGGAAAACCCAGTGATGAATAGGCATCTGGAAACATCATTGAATCTTCTTGGGAACTGTTATGAACTTGAAGGCAACCTCGAACGCGCCTGGGATTGTTATTCAAGGTCAGTAGCGTTGTGCCCTATGAATAACGCTGCACGCTGGCACATGTTGGTTATGCTGATGAACTTTTATCATTTTTTATCAAAATAAAATGTAATACATAGAAAAACATTTTTTTTAAACATCCTTCAAGTTCTCCCGCACGCGGTCTCGAAAAGTGTACATATTTGTATCTGATTAATGTGTAGACGATCTAACAGTATAGACGGCTGATAGAGTGCGCATTGGTTCACAAAATTAAACGTTTTCATTTTTGGTAAGCGTACGTCAAAAGTAGTCTAGATCTGTTAAGATTTATTTAAAATACTGCTTTCAATTGCAAGAAATATTAATATTTTGCATTCGTATTGAATACATTTAGTATCGACTTTTATACACGTGTTATCTTTTATCCTGACTTTATGATTCTGGATTCTGATTTTTTGTCGACAAGAAGGTACTTAGATCATTTATATCCAGTTTATTGATCCATAAAGTTCATATAAAATGTTACTCTGTTGATTATTCAACCATCAATAAATTAAATTGTAGTTCAACTGAATTGCCATTATCTTGAGTTATTTTTGCATGTATTGACATCTGTATAAGCAATAGCTAATCGCCTTTTATAGAGAACAATCGGACGGGATTTCTATTGTTTATGTTTTTCTGGGGTTTCAATTTTTCTTTTATGTGTTAAATGTTTCGTTCGTGTTTTGCAAACATTATCTCTATTTGTTAATAAAATAATATATTATATATTATTATTTCATGTCAATCTCTTTCACATATGAAAGAGCTATTTATCATTTGGAAGTCAGGTTCCAAAATATGCTTAAAAGTAAGGTAGTTCCAAAATGGGGGGTTAACCCGTTATATTCGGCATTTAATGAATTAATAGACATAAAAACGCGTCGAGATAATAAAATAATCGTGATTTATGTTATATTTAACTGTAAACGTGCACAAATGCTGTTTATAATGAGAGAAAATGATATTCGAACATCCAACATCTCGAAGGTCAAGAAATTAAACAACAAATTTGTCGACGGTTTTGCTTCAATAACTTTTTTATTCCGACGTCTACGGTTTTAAAACAAAAAACCGAACGGAGCACAAACACCGTAGAGCCGAAAGGGCATATTCATTTAAAAGAAATATAAATATAAACTGGCTTACCGGGTGAAAATATCCGCTACTCCTTCACGAAAAACACGAAACAGACGCCATCTTGGAAGTTTAGTTCCAACTAACCTCACTTAAACCCGGTAAGCTCCCGTATACGCATGCCCCCTGCCTCTTATGTGGGGAATCATAAATGATTCATTCAGCAGAAGAAACAAGAGCGCCGCATGACGGAGCAATATACGCCCGATTCGTGTGCCATTGGAGATGATACACTGATGATTGATGTATTTGTTTTGGAAATAAGCAAAAAAAACAACAACAACTTATATAACTGATATATTCATATATATGCATTGATATCAATAAGTGTACACTTAGTCTCATTTGTTCTCTAAAACACAATATTTAAATCATAATTGTTTAGACCTACATAGGTATAGAATGGCAGTATTTCCTGTACTGATATTACTGTACTTATCTTGAAATTAGTTCCCTAAAAACTGAAATAAATATTTGGTTTGAATGTTTAAATACTGTTTGCTTTTACATTTTATATCAGCATGAATACCAAGGCTGTCTGTAATTCACCTTTATAAGATGCTTATAGCGGTTTTTATTGCTATCAAGTTCGATAAGTGTTCAGCGGATGATAAATGTAAATGAGGTGTATTACCTAGATATCAACTAGATGCAACTACTGACCAAGTTTGGTGAAGATCGGATGAATACAATTTGAATTAGAGTCCGGACAAAGTGGCGCCGTTGAAAATGCACTAATTGACCCTATGACCTAGTTTTTGACCCGGCATGACCCATATTCGAACTTGGCCTATATATCAACTAGATGCAACTGCTGACCAAGTTTGGTGAAGATCGGATGAATACAATTTGAAATAGAGTCCGGACAAAGTGGCCCCTTTGAAAATGCACTTATTGACCCTATGACCTAGTTTTTGACCCGGCATGACCCATATTCGAACTTGGCCTAGATATCAACTAGATGCAACTGCTGACCAAGTTTGGTGAAGATCGGATGAATACAATTTGAATTAGAGTCCGGACAAAGTGATGCCTTCCGCCCGCCGCCCGCCGCCCGCCCGCCAAGGGGTTTCACATAATACGTCCCGTATTTTATACGGGCGTATAAAAAGAGAACCTGTTGATAGTTTCATTAACATAAGAATAAAAAAATGAACGTTAAAATTATTATTTATTTTTATCGAATAGAATAGAATCACTAAATACATACGTTCAATGTATATACCTTTGTTTAATTCCATTTTGGCGTTTTTTTTATTCCGTGTTACCGATTTAAGGAGTTTTTCCTGAATAGTCGGCTATTCTTGCTAGCGGAGCATTCCTTGGTTTTAAAAGCCATAGAACCTGCTTTATGTTTATATGAGACTTTGGACCTTAAGTGTGAAATTGACCTTAACGCTAGAGACCAAAGTCTTGCGCACGACACTCTGTTTCCTCGCATTGAACATATGTGACAAATAATTTTAATAACCTACAAAAGACCTTACTGACGAACACAGAAAGGTTTTCGGGGCGTATCTACGTATGAGCAGAGGGCGATGAGTCCACCAGAAAGCTAATTTTTGATCCATTTTAAAACTAGTTTTAATCACATGCTTTATCGTTTTTGGTGATGTCAATTGACTTACTATTATGTTTGTCCGCTGTTACAGCACATAAGATGCCAGCAATAAAAACAACAAAATGCATATATTATTATGCATATGTAACAGGGTATTCACTCTGACACTAATCCTTTAATATTACTAACCCATGCAAGAATGTGAGCGAGTATCAGTGTGGGTGCTAATTGGTGAGTGAATGATTTACTAACACTGCATGTTTTTATGTGAGATGTTTTAACTATAGAGTTTCAATGGTTTTATACTCTAGTTTATGATCATTCCATCATAAAGTCTCGTAAGAGATAGATGTTGGCATTTTCCATTTGTCAGCATATATTTATTTTAAAACTTAAGTCCTCAGGTCGCTGGTGAGTTAACTTTTATTGTTAATATAATTACATTGTATTGTATTGTATTGCTTATTGTAATATAAATGTATTTGATTATTATGTATTTCATTGCAATGTTTAATTATTGCAATTTGAATTAGTTATTCATAATTGTTTTTGTATTATTTTTCAGGCCATCATTTTCAATATTATAGACATCTATAAAATAAAGAATATATAAGACAACCCACTTGTGTTCTCTATACACAACCCGGCTACACATATATCATTATATGTATTCATTAAACATGTAGGTGTTCATTTCCTAAGTTAAATAAGTTTAATCGTGACTTTCATACGGGAAATTTTACAATTATTTAGATTGCATTGAGAATAGAAACTGATTGGTTCATCGAAAATGCATGACCGGTGGATACAGTGTGTACAAATTGCTTATTAGTCGAATTCATACATGTATGTACAAGCAAGGAACACAAATCGTGATGTACATTTAATGTATTTTTCATTCTTAAATAAATACAATACACATATATGGAATAAAAAACAACATAATCATAACGACAAGGAAAATAATTGTAGCACATGACAATATGCATGTATCGCTGAGTAAAAAAACAAGTCTATTGCTAAGCATCAAACAAATAATGAGTCAAACGATGTTTTAGATGTGTTGTTACAAGCAATGATTAAAATGCAAATCTTATCATGATAATTGACATAATAGAATTTGTTAGTTCCAATAAAACAAATAGTATTTGTAAAATACAAAAAACGCTTTAGTGACGTTTTTGATAGATTCCAATGCATAAAGAGCAGCATTAAGAAAGATTTTGCGAGAAAACAATTGATTAATTTATATTTTGACCTTTGACAACATTATCTATTTGCAGCACTATAAATTAAATAAATAAAACTAACTGGAGCCAGGGCCCTCGTTTGACCGTTTTTGTGGCCGAAATTCGGCCCCATTCCCCCCTTAAAATAGTATACTTTTTTCCCCTATTTCAGCTAAAAATTCCCCCTCCAAAAAAAAAAAAATTATTTTTATTTTATACCTATGTTGCCAGCTGGTATCATGCTATTAACCATTGATTATATTTATGTAAATTACATTAAAATATAGCATTTTTTAGTGTTGAATGGTTGGTGTAAGATCTAAAATTCCCCTTTTTGCCCAAAACGACGGAAATTCCCCCCTCTAAGGGCCCCAGTCTCAATCCCCAAAAGTGTAGCAAGGGCCCTGGAAGCCCTAACCTAAGTTATTAACACAAATATCACTGTCAAAATATCATAACTATGTACTTATAACATTGCAAGGTAATTGCAAAATGTTGTTAACAGTTAAGTAACTGTTTTACTTTTAATGTGTTGTTATATAAGCTCATGACTAGACAATGCATGTGTTGGGTGACTAACAGATATTAATAAAAAGATGATCATGTGCAAGGATAAAATAAAATAAATACACAAATGATGATGGTCTGTTCAGAATGGTAAGTATATTTATAAGTATATATTATACATTTGGTATGTGGTAATTTCGTTACAAGTGGATGGTAAACATTTATTCGATTGACAAGCACCTTTAACTAATGCATTTTGAAAACTTAAAAAAAAATGTTGTCATTGTTGTTTGTGTTTATACATGGAAATAAGTTATATCAGTAAAAAATGGCAAAAACAATAACATGTTAAATAAATATGGAATGATAAAAAGCTTTTTAAAAATCAATCATTTCATCATCCTTCTACACAGTATACAAAGTAAACATCTTACTATCCACTGCCTCAGGTACTACCTCACCAAGTAAACAACTTACTATCTACTGCCTCCAGTACTATCTCACCATGTACACAGCTTACTTTCCACTCACTCCAATTCTATCTCACCAAGTAAACAGCTTACTATCCACTGCCTCTAGTACTATCTCACCAAGTAAACAGCTTACTAGCTTCTCATTCCAATTATAGCTCACCAAGTCAACAGCTTACTATCCACTGCCTCCAGTACTATCTCTTTAATTAAACAGCTAATTAGCCACTCACTCCAGTTCTATCTCACCAAGTAAACAGCTTACTATCTACTGCCTCCAGTACTATCTCAACAAGTTCACATCTCACTATTATATCTACTTCCTCCAATACCATCTCACCAAGTAAACAGCTCTCTTTCCACTGCCTCAAATATCATTTCTTGAACTAAACAACTTTTATCAACTGACTCCAATACGGTCTCACATAGTAAAAAGCATACTACCCACTGCCTTAAATACTATCTTGTCTAGTTAACAGCTTACTATATCCAATGCCTTCACAATCTACTTTTTTCCGATTCTGACCCTTCAAGTAAACAACTAACAATCTGGTGCCTCAAATACAATCTCACCAAGTAAACATGTAAGCTAAACTAAATTTTGTTAGAGAGCACTGCAGTAAATATTAACACAAAAGCAAGTTTATTTAATTATCTAGGTGACTAAATAAGAAGTGCGCGTTTGAAGACGATCTACTGCATACATTAACAAAAATGAAAAATGACCAGGACTTAATGTTGCACAAATTAATATCATTTGATTCATGCCCTATACATTATATATATAGAGAGAGATAATTTAAATAAAATGTGACTTCCTTCTTCAACTACAGAACTAAATTCAATTTATGAACTACTAAGCACCAGTATTCTATTGTTGGAAAAAAAGGTTTTGGGAATTAACACAGACAAACAATTAGAAAAGAACTCCGTTACCATAATCGATTCTAATTTTTACCCAAAACAAGATAAACCTATGTAAGTATGGTATTATGTACATACAGATGACACAAAATTGTCATTGACATTGGAAAAATGCTGTAAAAAATATTTTCAATTAAATTAATTTGAAAATTTTTCACCTCATATTATACATTAACTAATAACACAATCATTTAATAATAACACAATCATAATCAACTATTTTCGTTTGATGGTTTAACGCATGAAAATTTTGGAATTCAAGAATAATGACCTAAGATTATAAAAACTAAATAATGAAAAACTAGAGCTTTGTCACAGACGTGACGTATACCCCCACCTGCCGCATTGACACAGACTATTTTGCATGCTGTCTTCACAAAACAAGCGAAGCTAATTTATGGCAATTTTTAAGAATTATTATGCCATTATCATTTATGGCCATTTTTGACCTTTGAACTCAAAGTGTGACCTTGACCTTGGAGATATCGACGTAATTCTTTCCCGTGACACACCATCCAATGATGGTGACCAAATGTGCCAAATGATTTCAAAAATCTCACAATGAACGACATAGTTATGGCCCAGACATTAGCTCATGTATGGTCATTTTTTACCTTTGAGCTCAAAGTGTCACCTTGACCTTGGAGATATCCACCTAATTCTTTCGCGTGACACACTGTCCAATGATGGTGAACAAACATGTATCGACGTTATTTTTTTGCGCGACACACCGTCCAATGATGGTGAACAAATCTGCCAAATGATTTTAAAATCTCACAATAAATGACAAAGTTATGGCTTGGACAAGCTCATTTATGGCCATTTTTGACCTTTAAACTCAAAGTGTGACCTTGACCTTTGAGATATCGACGTAATTTTTTCGCCCGACATACCTTCCAATGATGGTGAACAATTGTGCCGAATGATTTTGAAATCTCACAATGAACAACTTAGTTATGGCCCGGACAAGCTTTCAGGACAGACCGACAGACAGACCAACAGACAGACTGACCAACAAAGTGACTCCTATATAGCCCCCATTACCATTGGTAATGGGGGTATAACTAGAGCTTTGTCACAGACGTGACGTACACCCCCACCTGCTGCATTGACACAGACTATTTTGCATGCTGTCTTCACAAAACAAGAGAAGCTAATTTATGGCAACTTTTAAGAATTGTTATGCCATTATCATTTATGGCCATTTTTGACCTTTGAACTCAAAGTGTGACCTTGACCTTGGAGATATCGACATAATTCTTTCCCGTGACACACCATCCAATGATGGTGAGCAAATGTGCCAAATGATTTCAAAAATCTCACAATGACTGACATAGTTATGGCCCAGACATTAGCTCATTTATGGCCATTTTTTACCTTTGAGCTCAAAGTGTCACCTTGACCTTGGAGATATCTACCTAATTCTTTCGCGCGACACACCGTCCAATGATGGTGAACAAATGTGCCAAATGATTTTAAAATCTCACAATGAACGACATAGTTATTGCCCGGACAAGCTCATGTATGGCCATTTTTGACCTTTGAACTCAAAGTGTGACCTTGACCTTGGAGATATCAACGTTATTTTTTTGCGCGACACACCGTCCAATGATGGTGAACAAATCTGCCAAATGATTTTAAAATCTCACAACAAATGACAAAGTTATGGCTCGGACAAGCTCATTTATGGCCATTTTTTACCTTTCAACTCAAAAGTGTGACCTTGACCTTTGAGATATCGACGTAATTCTTTCGCGCGACACACCGTCCAATGATGGTGAACAATTGTGTTGAATGATTTTTAAATCTCACAATGAACAACTTAGTTATGGCCCAAACAAGCTTTCAGGACAGACCAACAGACCGACATACAGACCGACCGACAAAGTGACTCCTATATAGCCCCCATTACCATTGGAAGGCAAGAAACAATAAGGTAAGTAAAATATTCTTGTAAATGAATTACTTAGCTATATTATAACTCATTTTAAATTTTTATGTTCTTTTTTGTAAACATATATTCATTATTACAACAAAGGCCGAGATCTTGACTTATTTACATACAACAATTGTATATGCTTTTGCTTATTTAAAAAAAAAAATACTTCTGTACAATTTATTATTCTTGTTCTTCTTCTTATTATTATTTAAGAAGCTTACTATTTTAAACTTTTATATTGAGTATCTGCATAATGAACAAAAACAAAAGTCTCGATAAAAAATTATTTAAGAAAATATTACCAATTATGACCCAGATGTGCTTACCTCCTGGAATACCATTTGTCAAAACTTGACCTGGTGACCGAGTTTTGAGACACATGTGACCAAGTTTTTCTAAGATTTGAATCCAATACCTAGTTTTTGGAAACGCATGACCCATTCTTATAAATGGTCTATATATTGTAAAGATTATCATTCTGATCAAGTTTCATCAAGATTGAGTAATAAATGTTGCCTCTAGATTGATCATAGTTTTTTTCTAATATTTGACCTGGTGACCCTGTTTTTGGATGCACATTACCCAGATTTTAACTCAGTCTATTTATTGTCAAGATGGTGGTATTAAGAGTTCTTTTAGATTTGACCATATGACCTAGTTTAGGACGCATGTGACCCATACCTAAAATCGGCCTATATACTGTAAAGATTAACATTCTGACCAAGTTTCATTATGATTGAGTCATACATTTGGCCTCAAGAGTTACAAGGTATTTTAAAAATTCACCTGGCATAATTGTTTTTCAACACATGTCACCCAGATTTGCCCAAGATATTTTCAAAAGAAACATTCAAGCAAGAAATATCTAAGCAAGTTTCCTCAATATTGGATGTAAAATGTGGCATCTTGTGTGAGAACAAGCAAAAAGTTGATGACACAAGATACTGGAAGCCAGGCATAGGGTGATCACATTAACTCAGTGAGTTAAAAACAATAAAATATGTACATCAAGATGTAACCAAACATATTTGGGACAATTAGTCTGCCCAATTGTGTTTAACACTGGAATACAAAAAAATATACAAAATACATCTAGAAAATATATCAAACAACTGATCAATAAATACCATGATCAATGTGTGCACTTTATACAGAAAAATAATAAACATATATCTTAATGATTTATTACACAATGGTATAGGAAATAGAAGTAAATGTGCACAATATAAGTATTTATGACAGTTCTCCTTTGAACATATTGTGTCCAGTGTACAGTACAATATAAAATTCAGGTTATTTAATATGAACATAATATAAATAACATTTTATAGCAGCATTGAATGACATTCAGTTATTCATTATTATAATCATTTCTCGCAAACTGAAACAACATTTTTTTAAATTTTATTTTACCAATCTATATGTAACTCACTAATTTGGAAATGTTGGATCCCAATAGATTTCAGAAAGCATTAATGATATGCCTATTATATGTAGAAAATAGCTTCTTCAAGCATGACCAAAAATATCTTCTCAGACTTACTATGCAGAAATGTTTCCATAATCTTTTTGTCAATTTTTCAGAAACACATGGAGCTTTGTTACTAGAATTTGTTCAGTGAGATCATGATAGCTTCCTATTTTGCCTTTAAAGCAAGAAGGCTGTCAAAAGCACATGCAAATAGAAAGCAAAAGGTAACTTCTTATTACCCAGTATAAAACTTGGTATCTAGATATACCAAGACTTTACTGTATATAGAATCGTTTTATTTAATGATACCAGCCAATTTAAGCAGAGTATAAGTTGTAAATATGAAGTGCAAGAGAACATACATTCATAAAACAACACAATTTCAATACAAACTGTATTTTACTGTCTATGAACTACTTTATGAATTTAATGTACCAACAGAACTTTTATGTTAATAATTGGCATATCATGCAAGACTTTCTTATACAAAACTATAATCATTTAAAACAAATCTGAAGAGGCAAACTTCCTGCTTACAAAATGATATTGCTGTGACTTCAAGTCAAACAAATCAGAAATACATAATATATAAGTTTTATACAAGACTTTTCTAGGGGTCAGTAAGTTAAAAACATAATGAATGATTGTATTAAATGGTAAGTGAACAATATCAAATAAAAGTTTCTCATAAAAAAAAACAAGTTTAAAGGCTAGTCGAATAGAGTGAAATTTCACAACTTGGCCTGAACTAGGTATTGGCACTTTAGCCTCGCTCGTGGGAAAACAGGGCTAAAGGCATGTGGGTAAAGGGTCCGAGATTAGCCTGTGCAGTCCATAAGGCTACTCTGAGTTTACACTTTCAGCCCAAACTGGATTTTTGCTAAGAAGACACTTCCTGTTAACAAAAAATACTATAAACGCAGAGAGTATTGTCCCTGATTATCTTGTGCAGACTGCATAGGATAATATGTGAGGTCACTTAACACACATGCCAGTTTTCCCAGGATATGGCTCATTTTATATTATTGTAGGTCTTCAGCAAAATCCTCTGCACTTTTGAATCTATTGTCATAAATGGCATAGAATCGTTTTTTTATTACAAAGCATATAGCAAAGAAATGCCTTTAGCAAAAATGTAACATTAACCCTCTCCCACTCAGAAGCAAAGTGGAAATGGCTATGTGCAAACAGCATAAAACCAGAACAGCATGTGAGTAACTCACAGTCTGTTCAGGTTTTATGCTGTTTGCTGCTCATCAGTATCTAAGGCTTGAAAATGAAGCCTTTAAAACGTAAAACTAGTAAGAAAGGTCTTCGATTTAATTTAACTTTCTAACTTTTTAACTTATCTAAGTGGTAAAAGGTTAAATAAAAAGAATAGCATTAGACAAACATCAATAGTTTGGTACTTAATGTCACTAAAGGTCGTGTTGCACCAAATGTCCATCAAAACACTCTTACATAGCATTAATCATGTGTTGGTCAAACTTGCAAAAGATAAAAAATATAAACATAACTATTGTTGAAGAACAACACATCTTCACACTTATAACTGCAACATAAGCATGCAAAAAAATGCAAAATGAAAAAAACTATTCTATGGAATGGCCAATAAATGACTTCAGAGCTATTTTGATTGGTTAATGTCATACCACTGTCCTTCCAAATAGGATGACCAGGTTTGAGAAACAGTTCTCTTGAGGCATCAACACTGCCATAATATCACTTACTATTATGAGATCACATTAAAATTATCAAACAAGCAAATCAAATTAAAAATTAAAAATCTCCAGCCTAATTAAGAGCTAAATTGACTGTGTGTTTTTGTAAAAAGCACTGCCTTAAGTAAGAGCTTTAATACATGAAAATTAATCAGTTTACCAAATGGGTATATGAAACTTTAGCGCACACCATAATAATTATG
Source organism: Dreissena polymorpha (assembly GCF_020536995.1). Lineage (NCBI taxonomy): Eukaryota > Metazoa > Mollusca > Bivalvia > Myida > Dreissenidae > Dreissena > Dreissena polymorpha. The sequence continues at coordinate 29,107,326 of NC_068366.1, read as the reverse complement.
TAATGTTTGGTCTCTTGTAAAACCTTATTGTCCTTTGGTATGACCAATATCTATTTTACAATGTTCTTGTTCATAAGCTGAATTTTCATTTAAAAACAAACTTGTGTTTTTTTAAGTTCATTTAAATGCAGCCAAAATTAGTTATTAAAAGAAAAATTGAGAAAACAAAAATTACATAAAATTGATGCTACTTATTGTTCAATACTGAAGACAACATAACTAGACTAGTTCTAAAGGTCACAGTGGTGTAATGATAAGGCGGCCATTATTCTACTGTGGGGCCTCAGGTTTGATCCCCACACAGGGAGCATTATCAGGGGTTTTCCAAAGACACCAAGTACTTGTTGTTCCCAGTGAACAGAATTTGTTATTTCTCTGTATTATAAAAAGCAAAATTGTGAAAGGCTTTTGATGCAAACAATCCAAAATTAAAAGTTTGTTCTTTGAAGCATTCACAACTTTAAGAAAAACATATGTAAATTATAATAATTCTACAGTTAAACCCAGAAATAACAGGGCTTGATGACACCAAATTCCATTAAAAAAAATCTTGAGAGAGGTATTGTCAAATTTTAAGCAGTTACATTTTGTTGCAAAGAACAGTTTAAGAAAACTTTATTGGCACAACGTATGCGAGTCAAAAACAACAATAATGGCATTCTAGGTACAAATAACAAATAGATGCAAGACTTCTCTGCATTAAATTTGTAGCACTTTTAACACGTGCACATTTTAGATACAGTATTCAATTTCAGGGTTGTGGCTATCCTTTTCTTAATATTCTCATTGAATACACAGTGTGTATACTAAAAATATCTGCCTTAAGTTGAACTGCCGATAAATAATATTTATTTTCAATATTGCAGCTTTAACTTAAGTTGTTCCTATTATTTAAATAACTACTACTATACAATCATAACAAATAGTTTGTTGGGTGTTTTCTGTTTTACGTACATAACATCATTTGTTCTCTTTAAAAATTACTGGCACTTTGAGTCTAGTACATAAATAACATATATACAAGGGTATATATCAGAGCATTTTCGCTTCTTTTTTCTACATATATATAATAAAAAAATTGGGTAATCATTATAATATTGTGCACTTGGATTTGGATTTAGTCTTCGCCTTTACTGGTGGTCCCTCATTAAATTCAAACACCCTGAAACACAGTTAGAAAAAAACACACAAATGAAAAAAAAATATAACTGTTTTTTCTGTTTTTTTATAAACATTTATATTTTTTATTATAATATAAAAATATGACAAGACACGTGCTGTCACTATAAGTGCTTCATGCCTCCATAGTAGTGTTTTGACACAAAAGTGCTATTTTGAACTTCAACGTTGGGGAAATCTTACAATTTTTATTTATTTAAAAACAGAAATCTCAATGTTCTTCATTTGATACAAGAATTTTCAATAAATGCAATTTCAAATTATAAGTTTAACTCATTGAAAAAGGAAAGTAAAGAAAGGCAATAAATCCATTAATACATGCAAACAAAGAGTTATTGGTTTTTTGCTCAGCAATCCCTCTCAAAGACTTCTATCATTATCATTATCATGAAGTTTCATTTCCATTCCTTTAATTTTTTTACTTACAATCTGCACTAGAAAATTGCACAGTGTAATTGGGCTCTGCAGGGAAGGGAAATAACTCCAAAAACACTATGCATTTGCCCACATTGTTTTCTGTAAATCTGTTTAGTTGTGGCTATTGTACTCTGCACTCTTAATGTTTTCTATAAATGTACAATATTTTATTTAAATACATTAAATAAACATAAGGAGTTGTGCTCTGCACAAGAAAATTTAATAAAAGGCAATAAATCATGTTGAAAGATTTATGAGTTTTGTACGCTGCACTTCCCTTAGTGGATTCTATCATTATATAAAGTTTCATTTGAATCCCATCAACACTATCTGAGAAATGCTTTGCAATAACAGCAGGAGAGACTAACAGACAGAATGAATTATAAACAATATGATAAGTAAATGCATCCTTTTGGAGTGGCACAAAAACAGAAATTATTGAGGACATGACATTAAATGTCCTAACGTTCCAACATTGTTTAACTTAAATAAAGGACTACATAAAAAAAACTATATCACTTACTTCTAAAAAATTATTAAATAAATCTGCTTGTAATTTCGTTGCAGAACTTTCCCTTATACACACTAATCATCATTATCATCACTACTTCCAGTATTCATTCTACAACTTCTAACCTTTTATGGACTTGAGTAATTTGTAGTACGGTAAACATTTATATTTCATTCTTTATAAGTAACAATGAATGAAGAATGTTTCCCTAAGCACTTAACCGATTTCAACAATGTGACTTCTGTTATGACTGAATTCAGCTTACATGAACAACATTCATAAAAGAGGCTTTCAGTTGAAGTACACCAGCATTTAAACTTTAATTACATGCTTAACCATGCATTTTGGACAACTGATCCTTAGCACAGGTAAGAACTGTGACTGACACATTAAATGCAATGTTCAGCTTGAAACCTCAAACTGTTCGGCTGAAATTTACACCATAATTTATTGCATGTCTATAATTACACAACTACAACAAGCATTGTGTTTAACGCCTTGCAATGAGCACAATCAATAATTGTTTCATCATGAAATGCACATTTCATATTCATGAATACATGCACCTGATTTATTAAATGGATCAATGATCATCTGACTGTAATTACAATGTACAATGTTTACCACTGTTCAAATTTAAAAGATCTTTCTGTAATGAAGTATGCAAACTGAGTTGAAAATTTGCTGACTGATTGATTATAATAATGTTGGTTCAAATAATTTAACATTCAAAGCTGTGATCACAAAATATATTTTCACAGTATGAACAAAGCGCAAGATTTTTTCGGTTTACCTTCTATTAAAAAGAAATATGACATGTATGAACACCAATATAGTTAAGTTTTGATCAAACATGCAAATATATGTTACTTTGTAAATAAGTCTGGAAATCTTGAAGAATTTTTCAAGAAATTTCTCTTACCTAAATTATTTAACCAGTTCATAAGGTGTATGTTTCTCATACCTTACTTTTTTTACTAGTTTTTAAATTGTTGTATTCCCACTTACTAAAACATACCATCAGAGCTCCAGATAAGAGGCGATGGGGGTATTAAGGCATTGAAAAAAAACAAAAACACTTTAAAAATCGGACCAGTACGTAACAAAACGCAATGCAAATCTTGGAACGTATTTTAAATCGATTAAAGTGCGTAACCGGTTTAACCAATAATCCAGTTCAGTTTTTAGTGTAAGTTAATCTTTAAATCAAAAGTAAGTCAATCGAAATAAGCATGTAATAAAAATGGCTGCCCATCATGTTTGTGGATCAAAAAAGGGACGTTTTAAGCGACCAGCGGCTCCTGCGGGAATATTTTTAAAGAAAGTCTGTTCATATTATCATTTTAAATTAATTCTGTTTACATTTAATAATATAAATAACAAATAATAATATTTTTAGATTAAAAACGCCATTTACTTTGTCAGTTTTCTATGGAAATGGAAAATACCCCTAAATAAATACCCTTTAAGGCTGAAACAAGGGAGAAAAAAATGCTTTAACAATAATATCAGGGGGTGAAATACCCTTTAGACTAAATCCTTATCTGGAGCTCTGCATACCATTACTTTTCTCACTAGTAACAAACATGTGGGGTTACTAGCAAACAAAAACACGTTTGTGAATAGTTTATAAAATGCATGATTCCCAGTAAAGGAAATCATACCTGACTTTTCTAAAAAGTTAATAAAATGTGTGATTTCCAGTAAAGGAAAACATACCTGACTTTTAATTCCAAAATGTGGGATTCCCCATTGAAACAATACTGGTGCAAACCTAACTTTTCTGTTGGATGCAAAAAGCTTGTGTTTTCCAGTCAAGCAACGCAAACAACATTTACTCTAGATAATAAGATGGTTGATTCCCTGTCAAATAAAACATAAATAACTCAGTTCCCAGTTTATTTGATACCTGACTTTTCTGACTATTTTATTAAATATGAGATGCCCCAATATATCTGATCATACCTGACTTTTCTGACTATTGTATAAAATGTGAGATGGCCAATGTATCTGATCATACTTGGCTTTTTTGACAATTTAATAAAATGTGAAAAGCCAACTATCTCTGATCATACCTGACTTTTCTGACAAGTTCATAAAATGCTTGATCCACGTTCATTCTCATTTTGGCACTAGCTTCTATGTGACTGATTTTTAACTGATCGGCCAACTTCTTAGCTTCTTCTACTGGCACCTGAAATCAGGGTACAAGTTTTGTCGGCACATCATTTTCCAACTTCAATGTAAAAGCTTGATTACTTAAATTATTTTGTAGGTTGTATAAGGAATAAAAGACTTGTTGTAACACATAACAGGAACATTTTACTTGTAGATCTAAACTGCGCTGATAATGTAAACACCTTAACATATGCGTTAATATTCTGAAAGTACTCTTTTTAATTCAAATAAACATAGTTCATTTAATATCGCTTGTGTCAAAAGCTTGTTGCATACTGAGACATTCTCAATTCTAACATCTGTGTAGAACCAGTACTTGGTGTGCTTTTAGAAGAATCATATGAATCCTTACAAAAATAGAGATAAGACTTTAACAAGTCTAACACCATATCCATAACATCCCTGAATGATCATGGGCAATAATAATCTGCTAGCCCCAAGTTCTCAAACATTCTTAAGCTCGTCATAATCTGCTAGCCCCAAGTTCTCAAACAATCTTAAGCTCATCATAATCTGCTAGCCCCAAGTTCTCAAACAATCTTAAGCGCGTCATAAAAGGAGGAGCTTAAGCACACTTTTTTTTATTACTTGCAAACAAATTGTGAAAAACAATCATTTACAAACATAACAAGCTTTTCAAAAAATGTCTGACCGTCAGTTAAATTTCCCATGGAAAGTAAACAATTACCCTCAACTAAGTGGAGTTGAAGCCAATGACAAATGAAAAGCTTTGTTAATGGTACTAACCTGCCGCTGGTGGTCCAAATCTGATTTATTTCCCACCATAATCATTGGAAACTCATCCCGGTCTTTAACTCTCAATATTTGTTTGTGGAATTTATAAATTTCATCAAAACTGAAATGAAATATGCACAAAAATGCAACTATTATTATTAATTTGTTTTTAGACTTTAATTATTGTGAACATATGTTGCTAAGTAATTGTTATTCCACATTTGTCCATGCAAACAAATGGACAAACAAAAGGGCTTGTTGGAATTTTAATTGACATTATTACATGTACTTAGACACATGATCTTCTGAGTGCTATTGGTATAAACACAGTTTAAAATATAAAAACAGTTGTTGTTTTTTTCTTCTAAGGGACTACTAACAAGTTCAAGTGCATATGATATTATCTGAGTGAGTAAGGGTTAAATGGCCTACCTGCTTTTATCTGTTACAGAGTATACAAGAAGGAACCCCATTCCGGACCGCATGTACTGCTCTCGCATGGCACTGAACTCCTCCTGACCGGCCGTGTCCAGTACTGTAATCAGTATGAAACAAAGTATATACTGAACTCCTCCTGACTGGCCGTGTCCAGTACTGTAATCAGTATGAAAGAAAGTATATACTGAACTCCTCCTGACCGGCCGTGTCCAGTACTGTAATCAGTATGAAACAAAGTATATACTGAACTCCTCCTGACCGGCCGTGTCCAGTACTGCAATCAGTATGAAAGAAAGTAATTGAGTCTCGCTCTGAGATAATGGAGTTGAATGCAAGTGCGTAAAGTGTCGTCCCATATTAGCCTGTGCAATCTGCACAGTCTAATAAGGGACAACACTTTCCGCTTTTTTGGTATTTTTCGTTTTAAAGGAAGTCGCTTTTTAGAGTAAATACAGTTTCGTAGGAAAGAGTTGCCCCTGATAAGCCTGTGAAGACTGCACAGGTTAATTTGGGATAACAATTTACACACATGCATTAAAAAATATTTTCCCAGAGCCAGACCAGTGGGATTTTTCACCATTCTGGGGCAGGGTCCCTTTCGATTAGGAAAAATTGAGGCGTTTTGACTAATATTGGGAAATTAGTGTTGTTGTTTTGCTTACAAATGCTTCAAAATTGAGAATAAGTGTTTTCAATATTGTATTTACTTATGTTCAACTTATAGAGCTGGATGGGAGATGAACTAAATATTCAGATCTTATAAAAAATGTTTTTTGCTCTTTTTTTTTAATCTTCAATTGGTAATTTTAAGGTCCCATTTTGGAAAAATATATACTTTTATCAATTGGGAATGGGGTTGTTTTCCGGCCCCAAATATTTATTTTAAAAAAGCACCGCTGAGTGACACTCAAATACCTGGAAAATGTATGCTCATTCTAACATTTACTTTTTAGCATAATACCAGTTTTGTCTCTCTTGGTTGGTTTTGTTTCACAAACCACAAAGAGAGGCTTGTGCTGCAAGGATATTGACTAGAAATGGACTTAACTATAAAGTAAGAACACCATGTTGGAACATAAAACCAGTGTTTCTTCATTGCGCCAACAATTTCCTTCATATTCTGCAAATAGTCTTTTTGCAGTTATGTTTTGAAAAAAAAATGAAAAAATTATGGTTAGGAGCTAAAAGTAATCATTCAATGATGTTTTGAAAAAGACCTAGATATTTTTTTAATAAGTGTTGGAATTTGATACTCATATGACAAATATCCATGTGATATGCCCGTTTCCTTACATCTGATGTAATTTTAACCAATTTTGTTCAATAAAATACTTATAATATTCTACTAAACATCCAAGCTTATCCTCCATTTTCACTGTTCTGAATTACCTGGGGTATAAGGACAGTTTTTACAAACTGTCTACAAAATGTTCAACAACAGAATAATTATAAGATTTAGTTTCCACGCCACATTTAATTGGACTATAAAGTAGGTCCTTAAACACAGTAAACATAAATTTACAAACAAAATGGTTACATTTTTTAATGGAAGTTGTCAAGACATAAGAAAACTGTCAACAAATATGGTTATTTTATTTTATTTTTTTTACATATTAGTATGCGCGTCATAGTAATATATCAGGTTTAGACAATCCAATGGCTTCCTAAATCATGTTGTTTTCAAACCAGACAGCAAGAGACCTACAAACATACTGTGCAAGACGTAATACAGCTTCTGTCATCTTTCTAACACTATCTATATATTTTTGTCGATCTCAGTTGTGTTTTAGTTAAGAAAGAACATGATAGAAAATCTGGATGCATTTGCAAAAACCTTGCCAATATGCACTGTAGCACTCCACAATATCATGTAAAACTTTGATGAAAATCACAAGCAAAATGTAGGAAGGAGTTGCATACAAAAGTTGTAATAATTTCAAACAAACAGCAAACAGCAATAACTCCTTAACCCTTTCCCCATAAGAAGCAAAGAGAAAATAAATTGTGCAACCAGCATAAAACCAGAACAGCCTGTGAATAACTTGCAGTCTGTTCAGGTTTTATGCTGTTTGCTGCTCATCAGTGTCTAAGGTTTGGAAATGTACAGGTAGCCTTTAAATCTTGAATTAAGTAAGAAAGGTCTTTAATTAAATTTAACTTTCTAAAGGACTACAAATGCGTCAAAATAGGTATCTAAGTGGTAAAGGGTTAAACAAGAGAGCCACGACGGTCCTGAAGCGCTCACCAGAGTTCAAGGTATACCATTGTCTTGTGACATGTTTTACCCATTGTGCTCCAGATTCAAACAAGACCTCGATATTGTCAAATACACATTCTGACCCAAGGTTCATACAGATTGAGCCATAATGACGGCTTCTACAGGGGTTATTTGGTTTTCTAAGACATCACCGGGTGAACTAGGTTTTGGACACACATGATCAAGATTTTAACTCAGCCTAGATATCTTCAAGATTAAAACATATTGACCAAGATTCATAAAGATTTAGTTACACATGCTGCATCTAGAATGCAACAAGGTTTTTACAAGATTTGACCATGTGAAACAGTTTTTGGACTCATGTGACCCAGAAGAAAATTGACGCTTGATATAATCAAAATAAACATTACAAGTTTCATCAAAACTTAGTCATAAATATGGCCTCTAGAGTAATGCAAAAAGGTTTCGAAGATTTGACCCAGATAGGAAAATCAGTCAAGATATTATCAAAATAAAAATTGTGATCAAGTTGCATCGAGATTGGGTCATAAATGTGGCCTGTAACAGTTGTAACAGATTTTTTCTAAAATTTGATCCGGTGAGCAAGTGACGCATGTGACCCAAAATAGGGTGGATTCATCTCAGGTAAAAAAAAATTATTTAAATACCAGGTAGCTAGTTTATTAAAATGAAAGCAATTGGGCCCCAGTTGTATAAACGTATATTCCAGAATCTGTGAATAATTAACTAGAATTTTTTTTTCGAAAAGCCACAAATGCCCCTTTTATATTTAACTGGACATTATAGAGCTAGTATTTATTGCCACAAATAATGTGAACGGTTTATATGGCATGTATGTACTAGTCTTTTGTAACAGTTAATAAACATAAAGCCTATTTAACATATGTGACATTGTCCTTTAAGCAAGCCCCATAGTCAGTGTATACAACATATTGCTTTGAAAGGATGCAAATGTTTACCAATGTACTAAACAGAAAGAGACTATTGCATGAAAATCTAAAATCAACAATACCATATTACAAGGACTATGTGCTTTAAGTGCCCACTTTAATCTGGACCTTGAAAGCAACCAACATGATTGTTTCATGTGACACATTGTCTAAATATTTATGACAATTTGTAAAAAAAAAACTATTTTGAAAATCACACATACATAAAACGTTGTCTAGGAACATGATAAATTCAATAAATACATTAATACTTTATTCTAAGTATTTTAAAAAGCACCATGATTTGCAACAGTTGTTATTTTTAAAAGCACCATGTTTTGCAACTGAGTTACTTGAACCTTTTGCACCAAAATATTAATATCTTCCTGCAATTGCAAATCTGGAATATTTTGTCGCATATAGATTACGCTAAAACTGTATACAGTGACATAGTATACTTGGACTAAGTGATAATTACCATAAACTGTTATGCAATCTAATCCCATCTGTACTCATGTTACAATATATGCAAAGAATGTCTTCTACAGACCCCAACATTCTTATATGTCAATAAACTCTTTCATATCAAATGTCAACAACATTTCTGCACCTGTAAGAAAATGCTAGCCAAATAAGCGTCTTACATAAACACTGCTTGGGATTTGAATTCGTGTGACTAGTCAAATACAACTGTTCTGGATTATGTTTTCATATCAACAGTTCAATATATTTTGTTATGGTATTTTGCATTGTTGGAATAAAAACATTTATAAAGTAATCAGAATAAAACTACAAAAAGACCTTCTATCAAAAACTTGTGTGTGTTTGATTTTATCTGTATTTTGATTACCGCTAAAACTGGATCTATTTGTTAATATTAACAAAACCATATCACATATTGGGGCTGTATTTCTTTTCAATTAAAAAGAATTCAACTCATGCAAGAATGGTTAATACTTTCTCATTACTAGTTATGTGGTATAGACTATATAGGGCTGAATGCATGTGTCTAGTGTCATTCCAGATTAGCCTGTGCAATATGCCTTCATACCTGTATGCAAACTTTATCCATAGACATGATTCTTGTTCAGAAGAGTCTTTCTTTAAGCAAAAAAATCCATAAAAGCAGAAAATGTCATTTCTGATTAGCCTGTGCTGACTGCACAAGCTAATCTGGAGGACAATTTACTCACATGCATTAAGCTCAATTTTCCCAGAATATTCCTCAATTAAAACTGATCTAACAAAAAGTCGTTCAGACAAGAGGCCTTTCTTCATTAAGGGCCAATGATACACAAACATCATGTAGACATGAACAGAGGTTTCACATTACTAACTCTGAAATGGACTATTGAACAATGAATCGTAAACTAACCTAACTGATGATGTAATAGTGTTTTATTGGATATCAAGAGTCAAGATGGCCTCTCAGCAGCTCGCAGTAAAAAATTATCCTAATTCTCGTGACTCAGAGACTAAATAATGACTCGAGACTCAACCCAAGTTCTTTTATGACAAGGCATTATCGCAAGTAGCATATGAACAATGACACACAGAGCAAGTTTTCAGTGACTTGACATCAACAGGGTAGAACAAGTAGTATTACACAACTACTTAAGACTCAGCCCCAGTTTCTGATGATACAACAATTCAATGAGTAAAGTGATATCGTAGGAAGTTACTAATGTAGTCCAATTGAGTGAAGCCATTTGATCAAGTAATTGTCACAACATAGGGCTTAAGAGCTAGACCAATATTGGATTACGTTGTTTAATGTAGTGTACGCTTGCCTTGAATAACGTCGTCATAAGTAACAATACGCAGTGTATTGCTTAAGGTCAGAAACTACTTTAAGGCACTTTCCTGATAAATAACATTATTTTACATATCATTATTCAGCAATAATTCTTATAAAAGTAAATTTCAATTGAATTTTATTACACTGAAAGTCTAATTGAAGTAAGTAATTCTTTGGTTCAAGCAGGATTATGATCATGAACATTTTGCTTCACTCCAACAGCACCAGGAAAATATATGATGAAGAGTAACCAACATGTTGTTATTTGTTGTTTTTCGGGTGATGATGTTGTGTTGTTTTTAAGATTCCCATTTCATAAACATTAAATTCAACCGTAGTTTTTTTAACCTAATATTTTTTCTTCCAAGGCTTGCATCAATGCTGCAGGCTTAGGTTACTTATGTCATTGTTACAAAGAACTTTTATGTTTAGAATATGGTAGTTTAAGAAAGGTTTAGAAACCTTAAAACTGTGTTCCATAAAAAATTGACTCAGTGAAAAAAAACAGATATATAATAGACACATACTATAAAAGCTGTGTTCTCCATTAAAAATTTTAGTAGCCGGTTACATTTTTAAAGTAGCCAGCGACAAAGAACTAAAACTGGCATTTTTGCACTGTTTTGAATCTATATTTTGGGGAAAAGTAGTCGGCAGCAAGATTGTTAGCAACCGGTGAAATCGCCGGTTTCCAGTGCTTCCGGAGAAAACTGTATAAAAGTGACAAATTAATTTCCATAAGCAAAATCATTAGATACAGTGTCTATAACTGACATTATGTATGGCTTCACATTCTGTCATAATGACATTTTTCTTGAGGAACGTGGAATTTTGTGAGTATTAGAAAGCCCTGTTAGTGTCTGCACACAGAGCCAAAAAAAGCAACAGAATACGACAGTAATAGTTATTAACTGGTTAAAAGAATGTGAACATTAAATCAAACAAAACTTTTAAAAATAATCATTATGTGAAATACATAAAAATGTTTTGTGGCACAGTTGGGTGTTTCAGTCAAGGATTAAAATTAGTTTGGGCAGAAAAGTCCATGGCCTGTTTAACCCTTCACCACTTAAATACGTATTTTGACGCATTTTTAATCCCCCAGAAAGTTAAATTTATTTAAAGACCCTTCTCACTAGATTCAAATTTTAAGCGCTACATTTTCAACCCTTAGATACTGAAGAGCAGCAAATAGCAAAAACTTGCATGCTGTTCTGGTTTTATGCTGTTTGCACACAGCAATTTTCACTTTGCTTCTAAGAGGGAAAGGGTTAATGCATGACTGGCCCCTACATTTTCAAAGAAAATACATATGTCCACTTAGTTGAGAAAATGTAAGGAAAGAACAAGAGTGGGCAACTTTGGTCATTGTTAGTTTTTTAACCCTTATCAGCTGTTGTTGCTTAAGTTTTGCATTTTAATTCTTGTAAATAAATATTGAATTTTAATTAGTATAATCAATGAACATACAAATGCAAAACTTATGGGTCACTAAGTTCATCACATGAATCGAGTTGATGTTGGCCAAGTTGAGTTTTTTTGTCGCAACTAAAATACACAATTTATTTCCTAATAAAATAACTCATTGTTATATCACACAATAATTGAATATGTAGCTGGGGTGTCAGGTAACACGAAATCACCTATGACTAATGATTTAATTTCCCCAAGGTTTTTATTTCATCTTGACAAATCAATAAGGTTTTCGCCTGGTACATAAACTTGAGGAAATACAACCAGATTTCTTGTCAATATTGTCCAGAATATGGACAGAATTAATAGAACAAGCAGAATCTGCATATATATACTGCATATATTTTACTGAAAAAGGCTTTATACAAATTGGTCACCCCCCCCCCCCCATGTACCCTGTAATTGTCTTTGATTTCAATAATTTTATTCACATGTAAACCATAACATAAAAGTCATCTACAAATAAAAGTTTTATACATTACGTAAATATGTTTTTTCTTTGCCTAAACATTTAATGTATTCATTACAGAAGGCCTTAAAAGTGCATGGTTCTACATGGCCCTCTGAAAATTTAGTGGAAAGTAACCTATCCAAGTATTTTTCAATTGATGACTGAGTCCTTAATTACTCAAATCAAATCTGTAAAACTTTTATTGGATTGTTGACAAAATGTTAATTAAAATTGGAGTTTACATTTTCCTTAAGCTTTACCCCCCACCCCAACCCATCAAAATCTGTAGCTTCACCTACATTGTATATAGTTTAATTTAACTTCAAGTCTGCAAGACACATGTTAACATGAAGGATATAAGCTAGAGCTCTGCAGTTCCATTTAATTACTGGTATAAATGGGTTCCATTTGATTATTGGTAAATGTGTAGGTAATTCCAGCTGAGATTTGCACCGTATAAAATAAAATAATAATGAAACTACCTATAACTAAAAACTCACATAAAAAGGTTACATTTCATAATAGCTTCGTATATACTTTGCAATGAGGAACAAATTGTTACAAATATATGTACAATTTCACAGCAATACATAGTAAATATTAATAAATTGTTTAACATCCTGTTAGGTTGCATGATGTTGGGGTGTTGTTTTTGTTGTTTTATTGTTGTTTCTTGAATTGTCTATAATGTGTTTTTCTTGCTTTAGGTTACATGTTAACTAAATATAATGTGTTATAAACTATTTATGACTTTTCATACATCACTTTGATTAGCATTCCACAAGGCCTTTATGCACAGCGGTAACCATGTGCATACATTTATAAATAAGGGCTACCCTTAAGGGGAAAAAAATCAAACTATTACCTACATTTAGTTGTTTTAGTTCTGTCTTTCTGAAGCAAAGTACATGTGTAATAATTAGGGCTGTCAAGATTCACCGGTAAACCGGTATAATGAGGTGCATGTCGTTAAAAAAATCGCACCGCAGTACGGCATTGCCGTACCGTTATTTTTATCTATTTAAATCTATTATTAAATCTAATTATTATTTTATGAACACGGAGGTTAAGTACATATTTTGATAAAATTATCAGTTTGGAAACTGTAGAAAGAGTGTTTTCGATAGAGATTATGACTACTTCTATCAAGTTTATTAGGTTGTGTTGATTCCCTTTTGACAGGTTATAGTCAGAAAATGATTGTTTTTATTCATAATAGTTTCTAGTCATACCATGATACCAGTGTTGTCAGATTATTGAGTTTAACGAAGTTGTAAAACATGGTATTCTGCTGTTTTCTTCACAGATATATATTCAGTAAAATATCGTGATACGTATAGCGATACAGTGTTGTCGTATCACAATATATCACGGTACGCTCACGGCATATCGTGACAGCCCTAGTAATAATCAATAAGAACATTAAAAATTGAAAATAATCAATTCCTTGGCCAATCCATGGTCTTTGCCACTGCGCCTAACAAAATCCAGGGGAGAGACTTGGGATAAATATACGATACAGGACCCAGGATATTCATAAAGTGGGTGGGGTAAAATTTGATCATTTTCAATCAAATTTGTTGGCTATTATGTTCTGTTGCAGTGATGCGTCCAGCATAGCTTCCGACAAGCCTGCGCATTTGCAAAGAGTGGTCTGGAGGTATGCTGTCTGCTTATGAGATTGCGATTTACCGTGCATGACTTTGTAACAGACAGGATAAATCCTGACCAGACTGCAAAACTGTATTATAAACTAATTTCTGAATGGCCATGACACCAGCGACCCGTTCCAGAATGTTTTAAACAGTTGCCATTTTTTCCAAATCCTGCAAATGCCCTGAATGAAATATTTGGCATGCAAATGTTTAATGTCCCATGCAGAAGGTTACAGAATGAAAAAAGAGCAGAAAAATTGTCGCAGACACCAAAAAATCCCCAGTGTGCCAAATAAGCAATCTTGCCTAGTAGAAAGCATGTTTTAAAGGCCTAAATAAGTACATAATGTTTGCTTATATGTAGTGAAATACAAAATGTAAAATGGTTATGGACTGTTGTCAATATCACTGAATCATTTTTATACCACATACATTCATATTCATGAAAGAACTAGGCATATTATTCCATGTTTACAGGTTACATCAGATTAGATCATCTTTTCTCTAGAAGAAGGGCCAGTGCGAGGACTGGTTTATTTAGCTTAAACATAACATATACATTTTTGAAAGTTTGCAAACATGGTGGGACAAAATATAACTCTTTGTGTTTTCTATAAGCTCAGTTATGTAAGACCCAGAAATTAATGGGTGGGAGGGGTCCAAACTGTATGGCCCCTGGTAAGCCTCATTCCGGGAAAACTGGCCTAAATTCATGGGCTTTAAGTGTTAGCCAGTGCAGTATGTAGGCTAATCAGGGACAATACTTTCTGCCTCAAGTAAATTTTTTTACAGAAGAGATTTCTTGAACCACACAAAATCCATAAAAGTGTAAAGTTTTGTCTCTGATGAGCCTGATCAGACTGCACAGGCTAATCTGGGATGACACTTAACTCACATGCATTAAGCCCTGTTTTCCCAGAATGAGGCTCAATATAGTAACATTTGCATACGTACTAAACCATGCAGCCCTGATAGCAATCTGCACTCAGAAAGCTGTTAAAAGCGTGTTAGTCATAAAACTCAACACCATTTATACCTATAACCACATCAAGTACACATTTATGTCAAGCACTTCCACATTTGTTATTCTTGAGAAGTCTAAATGTGTGTTTGCACTTTCCTTCCAATTGATCAACATTTGTGATATATAACATTTTGAGAGTTAACTATAAAACTGTGTTAACTTCTGAACATTTCTGTATCACATACCTTACATGTGTATTTTCTGGTGCTAACCTTGAGTTAGGGATGAATTCAATAAATAGATTTCATTTGTTTTCTATTACATATATTGTTTTATACTGTCTTTGCCACTTAGATAATCTACAATCAATAACAGAATTTTTCCCCATTTTGCGAAGAGGTCTGTATCCTTTCAGTTTTAACTCTTTACCACTTAAATACGTATTTTGACGCATCTGTAGTCCCTGAAAAAGTTAAATTAAATTAAATTCACCGTCACCTTTCTTACTTGATTCAAGTTTTAAAGGCTTCATTTCCAACCTTTAGATACTGATGAGCAGCAAACAGCATAAAACCTGAACAGACTGCAAGTTACTCACAAGCTGTTCTGGTTTTATGCTGGTTGCAATGGCCATTTTACTTTGCTTCTTATGGGGGAAAGCGTTAAAGGAATTTGCATGTTTCCACCTTATTTTACTATAAAACTGTGAAGAGTTTAATTCACTTTTGTGAATCATTGTTATACAAATGCAAATTTAAAAATACATGTTTGATTTTATACTTTATCACACAGGCATTATACCTAAAAGTGTAACCTGCATTTTTTAAACAAATTATTGTGCCTTTGTCATCTGACAAAAATGCTAGACACATTACACCATATTTAAAATATTAATTAACATTAAACTTATTGTTTCAATAAGACCTTCATGAAAAATTATCTGGATCACTTTTTAACCCTTTCCCACTCAGAAGCAAATTCAAACTGGCAATGTTCAAACGGCATAAAACCAGAACAGCCTGTGAGTAACTAGCAGTCTGTTCAGGTTTTATGCCGTTTGCTGCTCAGCAGTGCCTAAGGGTTAGACATGAAGCCTTTAAAACTTGAATCTAGTAAAAAAGGTCTTTAATTAAATTGAACTTACTAAGGGACTGCCAATGAGTAAAAATATGTATCTAAGTGGTAAAGGGTTTTAATATACAGAACATCTGATAAAGTTTCAACCTTTTTTTTTTAAGTATTAAGGGTAATGTGAAACATTACAATAAGAAGCTATGTCACTTGTATCACTACTAGTCATTACCGTTTATTCTTTATCATTCACCGAGATCTGATTAGTGTATCATGGTGGAGTGCTTGCTAGTGTGAAATACATGTAACAGCTGTAATCTGATTGTGATGACTTTTTCATACATTTCTTTAAGTTACACTTAACTTTTATTTTCATAGAACTTGATAAACAAATATAATACCTTCCTATAGATGAATTCACATGCTATGAAAACCAAAAAAATAATATCCTTAAAATATGAGACCCCATTGACGTTAATTTTTTGTTAAATTGCAGCAAAACGTATTCATCAAAGTAAGTATATCATTTCAATTTATGTGTACATGAACTTACACAAGCAGAAGAATGAAATAAAAGTAAAACCCTCTGCCTTGCATGTTAAACAGTTGTCATGGTATTATGTTCACTCATCCTGATATATTTTGGTATGCATGTGGGTTTGTCAAAAAGTATTTCAAGCCAAGTATCATATGAGCAAAGAATACTGATAAGCCATTCTGGTTATAAGAATGGTCACATGAAAGTCAGAAGGCCCAATAAGCATGTGTAAAACAAGACTATTGCCAAGCAATATAAGTCGGCTACCTTGAAACTCCACCATTATAGCAATATTTCTAGTCTATTTGTTGCCATAGCAGCCAGAATTCTTGACGTAGCAACAAAATGAAATGACTTGCATAATCTCCATATTGCCATCTATCCATGTTTCAATTTTCATGAAAAAATATGAAGAACTTTGAAAGTAATCGCAGAATCTAGAAAAGTGTGACGGACTGACAGACTCACAGACTGACGCACAGAGCGAAAACCACAAGTCCCCTCCGGTTTCACCGGTAGGGGACAAAAAAGACTGATAAGCCCTTCTGGCTTTCAACAGATGATTTTTCCATGAAAGCCAGAGTGTTTAATCAACATATGTGCAGTGAAGGCTGATATGCCCATCTAGCTCTCAACCAATGATTGTCCCATGAAAGCAAGAATGTCCTATCAGCATATGTGCAATGAAGGCTGATAAGCCATTTTGGCTCTCTATACAGACATTCTGAAGGTTACACTTCTGTTCTTTGGAGCCAGAAAATATGTTGCTATATTTCCATCATTCTTCAAAATCGTTGACCAAAAGTAAAAAAATCAAAAACAAAATAGATAATTATTACCAACAGAATAGTTGTTGCGGTGTTTAATATATATACCATGTTAAAAAACAATTCTACAGAACAACAAAAATAATGGAAGATGACAGAAGACAAACAATAAAAGTCCAAACACCAACATAGTAATAGCTTTGTATGCCAGAAAATATGTGAAAGTCCCTATAACATCTGGAGATTGGGTAGAAAACGTCTGTAAATGTGAACATCACATGGCAACTACATGTATCTATAATCTAAATGTTACCTTCCATTATTTTAACTCTCTTTAGAACTCAGATTTGGTAAAGGTCAACAAAGAGATTTAAAGAAAGAGAAAGGTTAAAATAAAGAAAAACGAGAGCGCCGATGGCACTGAAAGCATAGTTGCAAGATACAGGGAAGTTGCTGCTGAAGTAAATGTTTAGGTCAAAATACACTAAATAGTTTCCTTATATGTTTCGATGTAAAAGCAACAACTTTGAGCGAAAATAAATACAACATTTTGCACATAGAGACCCCCATAACCATACCATTTCTTGACGGGGATTCTTAGCTGAATCGATTTAAGCAATAAAAAAGATATGTCATGTTCAAACCAAAAAATAATTCAACTCAAATCAAAATCAACTGTTTTTGCGCCTTTTTTCAGCCGTTTTCTAGTGGATTGTAACCTTTTGCAGTGCCATTTTTTAATTTAATCTCCAACTTTATCCTATTTCAGGGATTTAGTAGTGAACACCTATGCTTACCCTATCAATATCTCCAAACGATAAAACCAGAACAACAGTCTAAAGAGTATAACATGCCTTCGAGGAAAATATGATGATTTGTTTAGAGAGTACAGCCCTTCATGACTAGATTATTTAGTATATTGTAACCTTAATGATTGCTGACATCACGAGTCGCCCCCCTTGTTGTTGCTACCAAAATGTTCTATTTTTAGAAACAGGAATTCCAAATAGTGACAAATGTGAATGGTTACAAAATGACATAACTATAAAAATAAAAACGTAGAATTACATTATTTCACGCATACCATTATGCAACCATCCGTTTTCTTTTCCGACTGGTTTGTATTGTGCTGTATTGTGCTGTTTTGTATTGTTTGGGCAATCGGTCACTTGCCTTAAATAAAGGACCAACTAATTGTTTTTAATGAGAATTCAATACTGCTCCAGCAGCTGGAGTTTCACTCCTTTATATTGATACATTTACAGCTTTCCATTTAATATTTTACAGACACAACACTCGTCCAGAATACGCGCGAATCCATTAAATCCGATGCCACATTAAAACTGTTAGCTCTACTCGTAACTTTAATCTCTGGCTCAAAGTAAATCATTTTAACTTCAATTAACACATCTCTATTACTTTCAAACTCTACTTCGTCAAATCCATAGAAAGGCTGGTCAGAATCCATGTCATAAATCAGAAAACATTCATCGTACTCCGCAAATTTTTACACATTTTCAAAGAATAAAAGTGCTTTATGCCCCACTTCCTGCTGAGAATATGTTTTAATTTCTTTTTGTAATTAATCGATGAAATGTTACATATCCTTAAACCAGGGCCTTATGAATTCAGTTATGTAAACATTTGACCTCTCACAGAACAGTAAACAAAGGAAATAGAAATTAGGTGTGAGGTCACTATCAACAAGAACAGAATTCTTTTACGAACGAAATTTGTTTTAGTTTCTTAGAAGGTTTTTTCACGTAAAACGGTCTTAGAAAAATTCACTAAAAACGGTGTCAGCAATATTCTTTGAAGAAAACGTTAGAAAAACGTTTCAAAAAAAAAATTGTAAGAATTACCATATACTAAATTAAATAGATATTTCGTCTGATTTATGATCAGGTAAGGCTTCATAATGGTCAACCGATCCATGTGGGTTTTCGAAATGTAGCTTATACCTTAAGCATAGGTGCGTTGCACCTATGCTAACAAGATGTTGTGTTTCATGAATGCTTTTGCCCCCAGCTGAAGCATTGTCAGCATTAATTTATAAGCCCATATGAATAGGTCTGAGTCCAAAACTAGGTCAGCGTAAAGGTAACAATGAGGTCATGTGATGTTAGTGTGAAGAGTGTTGAATGGAAGTTTCAAAGCATTTAAGTAAGTAGTATTGATGATAAGTGAATGGTGACTTTAATGGGATAAACAAAACTTTTGGTCTTCTGAATAAAATTAAATCCATAAGTAGGTCAATGCAAAGGTCAAAAGGTAAGCTGCTAAGGATGTGGTAAGAGTGTTTAATAACATCACAAGGTCAGCTGATAAGGATGTGGTAAGAGTGTTTAATAACATCACACATACAAACTTGTATTAAAGCTTTGTTGAAATGATTATTGATCTTATACGAAATAAGTCATTATTTGTTAACAAAGAATTTTGACCTTCTGAATTACTCAAATGTGATATGGGTGAGTTCATTCTATCAAAGCGTTCTAGGAAGCATAATTGATGCTTAACAAAATATGTATTTAAATTCGTAAGAACGGATAGAAGGACAAAAGACAGAATAAACAAATAAGCTATTAGCTGTATGACTCTCCTGGGCACATACAAAGTTAAAAAGGTTTAATAGTGATCGAGCTCTAATAGGCAACTTATGTTTGGTTGTTATGTTATTGATTTATTTCATTAAAAAAACACACATGTTTATCAAATCAAACCCTTGTATAAATCTGTTACTGAACTGCTGCATCACTTAGTGGTTTCATTTAAATCAAGCACAAGGATCCTGTTGCCACTTTATTGAAATACCACTTTGTTAAGTGTCCTCCTGTGCTCACTTCCTATTGCTGTGTGGTTACACACCACTTTAGCTTTATAGGTTACTGACTGCAAACAACATGATCATCTACACATGTAGAAGGAGAGGGGCTTCTATTATCATAGAATTGGTTGAACTCATCTTTGCCCAGAAACTCATATTCACTGCATACAAATCGATCATTGGAATTTAAAAAGGCCATCAACCGCTTATTTTCATGGCATAATTAATGTGACATCTCAATTGGTTCAATTGCAAAGACAGCATGTATAATGCAATCAATGAGACGTTGCATTATTAAAACAGTATTTGATAAACTGTTTTACTCATTTTAATTATTATCCTGCGTGTTGTCAACAAACATATAATTAAGTAAATGCACATACATAATTAGTTCTGATTCTGAACCACTTGAGTTAATGTCCAAGTTTTCATTCCTTTGCAACAAGACACAGTTTACTTACATTCTTAGAAATATTCAAAATTCATTCATTCAAACTAAAAGTTTCTAGAAATGTATTTAATGAATTTATTAAATAAACTAATGAATATTTAATGAACTAATATACTCAATCTATACCATCAGAAGCAAAGAACCGATCATAAATTTTAATCAACATCCAGGCATTACATGAGCTGCTTAGAAAAATATTGCCTCCATGTAATTGTTCATTGGATGATGTGTTAATATTTGGTAATGAACCCAGGCAAACAGGAAGAAATGAAATGATTATGTCAATAATTAATATTTTTAATTTTGCCTAAAGCTTATGAGCATACTTAAGTAAATATATTTTTTTTTTTTTTTGGTTATTTCGAACACATAGTAAGAACCGTCTAACATTTAATTTGATTCTCTAAGGGACTACAAGCAAATCAAAGTGCGTATCTGAAAGGTAAAGGGTTAACTTTTACCACTTAGATATGTATTTTGATGCATTTGTAGTCCCTTAAAAAGTTAATTAAAGACCTTTCTTAGTATGTTTTAAATGCTTCATTTCCAACCCTTAGTTACTGACGAGCAGCAAACAGCATTAAACCTGAACAGACTGCAAGTTATTCGCAGGCTTTTCTGGTTTTATGCAGTTTGCAAAAACCATTTTCACTTTGCTTCTAATGGGATAAAGGGTTCATTGCAAGCCTAAAAGATCACAAATCAAGGAAAAAGTTATACTCACTGTCAAGTCTCGCGACCTCATCATCTATCACACACTGTTTGGCATAGGAGTCCTCTATTGTTGGGTCATAGTCCGTCACAAAATAGGACTGCAAAAGTAATATATATTATAATACATGAAGCACCATTTTGGTAGTTAAAAATTAAAAGCCCCTGTCCACCGAACATAATTCAATTCACGCTGATATCATATCAGTTTTTACGAAGGAAGGTAAGGTTTATTTTAGTTAAAAATATTATCGTTTGTACACTAGAAATATGTTACAGACACTGATGCCCTCTCAACGCCTATTTGAACACAGACAAATCCATTTTAATATATACAAAATATTTTACAGAGAACAAAAAGGCCAACGGCCAGAATTGAACAAAAACTTGTTGCAATCAAATATTCTTTCTTAAATATCATCACCACATTAAGGTCATTTAACTGTGAAAGTTTAAGCAAGGTTAACTTGATGGCTAAAGAGGAGTCAAAAACACAAAATTTTCTGATCACCATTGAGTATATTCTACAGTGGAAGAACGAACAAATGGCCAAAATTCTGCTGAAACTCATTGCAGCCATAATTTCTTCTTCTCAATCATCTACACATTAAAATACTTCAACTGCGAACAGTGTAGCTTAATTAACCAAGTGGTTTAAAAAAGATTAAAAAAACAAATTGGTAAAAAAACTATATTTGATGAGTATCCAATAGTGGAAAAACAGGAAAGAGCAAAAATTCTGTCAATACTCATCCAAGCCAAAATTCCTTTCTTAAAGATCATCTACACTCAAATGTTAAAGTTTGAGCAAGATCCAACCAGTATTTAAAGAGGAGTTGAATACACAAGTTTCAGGACATGAAAAGACAAACAATTAGCCACAATTTTGACAAAACTCGTCGCATTCAAAATTACTTTCTTTACAATCACCTACGTGTTTGTTTACTTTGTAACATCCTTCATCAAGCAATATCCAGTGGACCACCCAGTAATCTTCTATGAAAGTTTGACCGTGTGGTTTCCATGATAATCCAATAAGCTTTGGACTATCAAATTACACACACTAAGTTTTGAAAGCCATACCACAACATCAGCATATCTTTTAAGCCACATAAAACTCTAAGACAATTGCTAGTTCACTCTACAGACAAACCAGACAAGAAAGACATCTGCAGACTTATCTACCATATCAAATGTGATTGCCATCCAAGGGAACAGTGTTCAATGGACTATATTGGTGAAGCTGAAAGAAATCTAAAAGCACTATTCATGGAACAAAGGAGAAAATGTTCAACATCATTTGAGGTCTCAAGGCATATACATGACTGTTAACCAGCCACACAATCACAATGGAGAACGTTAGGATTCTGGACCATGAGCCATCTTGGTTCGAGAGGGGTAAAGGAGGCTATTTACATCCATGCACTAAGACCGGCACTGAACAAGGACGGGGGCCGCTACCAACTCTGGCACACCTAGGACCATACGTTAACATCGCTCACCCCGACAATTAGCAGTGTTAAAGTTTCCCAACACTAGATATTCATTCTGCTGATGAAGTCCATAGTACACTGACGAAAGCTTCAGTTATGGCTTTCAAAACATAGTGTGTGTAATTTGACAGTCTAAAACTTATTGGATTATCCACCCAGTAGTTAAAGACAAGTTATAAACAAGCTCACAGACATACAGAGGGACATCAAGTTTAATACATAATGCCTCCCAATCTGGGGTGGGGAGCATTAGAAATACCTTAAATAGTAAAACACAAAACTGAATAAATGCATATAAATGCTGCATTTAAATTTATTTTGCTTCAAACTGTAAGCTTATTTGTACTTATGAACCAGAAAAAAAACTGTGTCAATGCATGCATAGAAATTCAGAAATAATGATAAAAAAGAATATCACTTTTAATTAAATAATTCATTGAAAAGCGCTTATAATGCAAAAAGTATGGCCAGAAAGTCACGCACATACACAAAGATACAGAATTTAAAAGTTTTTTGGCACAAAAAGCAAAATAATGTCCATTTAAAGTTTGTATGTCTTATCTAAATTCATATAATTATTTATACAGTGTTTCAATTTTACAATATTAACTTTTGAACGTGCATGTCTAATTAAGTATAAGAAAGGTGATTATTTATATAATTTTTGAAAGATTAACTAACCATTTTTTAAATATCAATAAAACTAGGGTAATTACCAACAAAAAGTTTGGAAAACATGTATGCCCTCATTTTGCGGGTAAGCCATCAATACATGTATATGCAAGATTTGTTACATGTATATATAACCTTGACCTAAACTCAAACTTCTTAATATTGTCAGTTAAACCAACAAGATTGACAAAGTTTGAGTTGATAGATGATTTTTATCAACAAAGAATCATTCCAACTGTCTGACATTTTTAAAGTTTGTATTCTTTTAGTAACAACCAATCATCCTGACTGTCAGACATATATTTTAGGTCTTAAAGTGACGGTATGATTTAAAAAAATTAACAGTTTGATGTCACCTGCACGTTTCACCAAAGACAATGTCCTTCCACTGAATACGCTTTTGTAACTCCTCCAATTCAAAAGAGCTAACAGTCATGAAAAAAATGCTGCAAGTAAGCCTCATAGGGGGTGAAAACAATAACCTTGATAACTTGAAAATTGAACTATATAATTATAAAACAAAATGAGTATACACATAAGGGATCTTAAAAGATTTCTGATATAGCGATTGTTTCAGGATCAATATCCCATGTAAACACTTATTAGGACTACAACATTATTGATATCGCATAATGGCTTACCTAATATTAATACAAGTAAGGTTTTGTTGTTAATGTGTATATAGTTAGATAATAGTTTGTTCTTAATTTAAATAAACTATATAAAAAGTTCCCAATCGATTGTTGAATTATTTATCATTTTATATTAACGATTGTTGTAGGAACCTAAACACAAAACCTAACTGGAAGGTATTACTACAAAAATACCTTTGACAGATCACCTAAATGTGCTTGATTTTATAGGTGCTGTAATTTTTATGTTGGTCCAGCAAATTTTTCAGGGGTTCCACTGGCCCAAAAAAAGTTGTCGCCACTTTTTCGCGACGCGAAACTGTCAGTTATTCCGACCTTATTAATTATGACAATCGTCTAAGAAACCTTACAACATCAATGTCATTGACTATATTATTACTTTTAAAAGTATATAAATACATAAATAATAATAAGTTACTTCATAAGTCTTAATAAACTTTATTTATACATAAAAACATTGGTTTGCACATGATAAACAATCACATATAACCATCTTCTTTGCCAGGAACAGCACATTTGCGCGTGCTGCCTTCACTGCTGCCTCATTCTTTGAGATTGATGATTTGCTGGCAGCCGCCATATCCTTCCGAAGCTGCATCGCCTCAGCAGCAGTCTGGTGTTCTGAAAAGAAAAAATAAATAATACCATGAGACTTTGTTTTTATTATTTTCATACTGTATAATCAAATTTCAATACAAACAATACAGCTGGGAAGCAATGTGAATATGCACTTTAAACTAAACAATTTGCTACCACACACAAACATACCCTTTGTTTTTACATGCTTAGTTAAGGACTCCTTTTTCATAACGTTACAACCAGATGTAAATGCATTTTTGAACTAGCTTTTAACACAGTAGTCACAAAACATTGTCTTTGTTTTCGCATCATATGAAATGAAAGGGAAATCTGACTTCCAGCTATCATTGAATTTTCGCTTTGCTACAGAATTATCATGTTTTTGCAATTTTGCAGGATTTTCATTGCTTTCATTTGTTTCAATTTCTAAAGCACGCTTTCGAGGATTAAAGAAGTCATGAAAATTATTGCTTGTGAATATGTAATCATATATGTGTCTTTATATACGAAAGCCATCAACATAATCTGTGAAAAATATGAACACTCTTTAACTAATGTGTAAATAACAATACACTTACCATGGTATTGATTAAAGAGTAGCCGCCTTATATATCGATATAATCATTGATCTTTGTGCAAGTTTGTCCTAAGTGTTACATAATTGAGTGTTCTTTATCATAAAAGAACCGTTAATCAGATAATAACCCCCATAAAACTTGACAATAGCAGTAAAAACACCGACTGTAACACTTTCACGCTTCCGTGATTTCAGTGCACTCTATACTGTAGGTCGCTTACATCGTCGTAAATCAATATTTACAACTGACAAACGCTGGCCGCTTATGCTCGGTCGCGTGCTTTTCGACTCGCAGTACATTTTCGGATAGGATTTTACCGATTTTTTTAAATTCGCCACTTTAAAAAAATTGGAGCCACTTAAAAAAAATTTGCGCCATTTGGCGCCAATGGCGATCGACAGCGGAACCCCTGATTTTTGCAGGATGTGCCACCTTTAACCTGTTGACCTTAAAATCAATAGGTGTCTTCCTATTCTACCTAAGTCTAGTAATCCTCTTACCAACATCATTGTTTTAAGTCAACATGGTTTTAAGATATCAATAATGTGGAAACAAACAATCATTCATGGATTATGGATTCACATAATAAAACCTAACAACAATTCATTGTCAATTTCCAATAACAATAATTATCATCATAACAATATGTACTTTAGGCAACGTACTATTATCAAAATTTTACTCAATTTTAGTTGAGAAAATATATGTTTAACATATATAGCAGTTAGTAAAAAATTGATTAGCATGATTAATCATCCATCCGGAGTCTGAGTGAATCAGAATATGACAATACATTGAATAATGATAAGTCAAGACAGAAACATATTCCTTGTAAAATTAGTGTGTACTTTACCTGTATAAATTGTATTGTGAGAGCCGACTTGCCTACACCACCTCCACCTACAACAACCAGTTTATAATTCTGGTTTACATTGCTAGTATCCCCGCGATGATTTCTTGACATATTTGTCAACTTGTTTACTATCCAATTTGACACATGCGAATCTTTCAGTAGGAGTAATACAGCTAGCTCCGGCTGTCTAGGCATCTCTAATTCCCTGACGCAATAGTACCAGAAGCATACAAGCTCTCACTCTGGATCAGCAGACGATTTATTTCATAAATCAATCTTACGGAGGAATCCGAGATAGCCGATGTATCACGATTGACAAGCTCTGAAACCCTCGCAGTGGCTATCTGCCCATACGGGTTAACGTAGACACTGCTTTCCAAGAAGGATTTTTAGTTGTTATTTTTTTTTCTTATTTTCTGCAAATCCATGTTGTTGTTTGTTTTTAAGTAATCGGACCTTTAAGATATTTTACAGTAAAAAAAGTAAAATAAGTATAAAAAGTCATTGCATTTATTAAATCATGTAAAATAAAAATAATATTTGAGTCGGCCATCATCACGATGTGTGAAATGTGTGTAATGCCGACATTCCATAAGCATTTATTGGCAACATAAAAAGGCATACACGAATCGATCTGTTACCTATCCAGTCGTTACATCTCCCAGACGTTACGCCCCTAGTCTTTACACCCTCTAAGCCTATCTATTATATGTGTACATTAAAGTCTTACATAAGCGTCTAAATGTCTATATAATATATTCTACAATAGTATATGCATACATCATACATATCGAGTACAGAATTATTAAAACGCGGCAATAAGTTTGTTCACGAAAAAGTATGCCAGATTTATTTGACATTTTTATAAGTTTATATAATAGTTTCCGTTAATTTTTGTAATACTCCAACGGACAATAGAATTCGTGCAAGTATCAAGACTTTATTTGAAGCATTATTGATGGTTAACGAGTCATTTTGTGTTAATCTCAGTCAAAAAATATGTCGATACCAAGGGCTAAATGAGGCAAGGGAGACGTGGATGTGTTGGTAGTGTTAAAAAAAACATCCATTCCAGTATATAAGCTTTGCAGGAAGCGTCATTGACTTTATAATTAACGTTTTATTTTTGTTTTAAGTCGGACATGCGGAAGACGGACGGACATGCCAATCAATTAATGCCTCCATACGCACATAAACGTTAAACCATTATACAATGTTAATGCGATATGCTTCGTTATGCTTAGTGGCACTCTTTGCAAATATTTCAAATGTAGAAACAACCCTACATATGAACCGTTATTACTCGGACACTCAAAATTTTCGGACACCCCCTTTTGGCCAAAATAATTATTTTTCTTGGCTCGAAATTTTCGGATATACGGGTTTTCGTCAATTTTAATGCCTCTAATTTTTCGGACAGTACATTTGACAGCGCTATTGTACCAGATTTCTTCCCTGTTTTCGCTTATGGTGTCACTTCCATTATACTTTTTGTTAGCGGATTTAGGTCATTAAACCTAGCAGGTGAATGCGTTAGGGTAATGGCCATATCGATTGCATAATTGTGTACATAACCATGTATATGGGTAAGAAGCAATGGTTTCACTCCATAGAGAGTTAACCGTGACAAATAATAAACGCTCCAGAACGTAATGCATTTATTTTACTATACAAACAATTAATTGAAGGTGTTACGACTGACGAACAAACAAAGAATTCATAGTTTTTTATGTAAGTGCATTAACTACCCGTTGATACTAGGGTATCGGTAAATCAAAAGCTCATCTTTGAACCCGTTCGTCAAAAAAGAGCATTGGAGTAACTTTCTGTAAAAAGAGCATGAGCAATTATTTTTAATAAAGTGCACATATATGTAAAAGAAAATTATACTATACGGCGTGTTATTTAACAAACCCGCATCCGATATCGTCTATGCAATCTATTTAATTTGTGCCTAAATGTTCGGACACCCGTTTTTTGTGTGTGTTTTTTAGTATCTTAATTTTCGGACACCATTTAGTACACTGTTGGTAAACGCAAAAAAAACATGAGTTTTTATTGTTATGCCCCCCTCATGCATATACTCTCCGCTTTGTACGTAAGATTTCTAATATGGTTGCAACTTTAAATTATATGCAGTTTCTTTGAAAGATCGACATATTGTCTTTTGATTACAAATATAACATTTTCAAAGAAATGTTTCGTTAAAGTGCATAGTCTTATGAATTTACGATCCCAACAATAAAATGCAATTATAGTGTAAACATGCGCATGTTTGCAGGTTGTTCCTATCCAGTGATTTCTCGGGGAGCAATTGATCTTTCGTTAGAAGCATGCAATTTTGATTGTTGTGCAATAGATATGTCAACTGCCATACACATGGATCAAAACACATTAGCAGGTCGTATTCGTTCGTTCTTTGTTCGTTGAGTAACTGTCTGAATTTTAACTTCCCATTACTATAACTAAATGCATTATTGAGTGTTCATTAGTTTTACTGTGATTCTTCAGTATGCATTGCTTACATTTTTCAACAATGAGTTAACTATGAAAGAACTTTTCTCGAATAGGTTTCAAACAAAAAGGTTTTCAAAAACAATTGCATTCATTATTTATTACAATTACTGCGTGAATACAATGAGCGTGCATTTTGAATTCAACCAACAATGACGTTATTGGAGCCGCCATTCTGCCCGACCAGATACCCGGAGGACGTCGAGAAACAACAGTGAATAGCAAAGTTCGAGCTCCACTGCCCTTGCACTCGAACCCACACTCGGTCGCCTTCCAAGAGTGGTGTTATAACGAAATTGCTGGTTGAATCGAAAGACGAGGATCCACCGGAATACATTTCTGTAAAAATCGATATCAGCAAACTTGTTGCCCAAAGCACCCAATCAGTATTCAATGAATACGATAACTGAGGCAGTAAAACATGCTTACCGGGTACTTACATATATCAAAAACATATAAATACAAAAATAAACATACTCCTTGTCAGTTTATTTAAGAAGAGACATTGATTATAAATTTTAAAACAAGAAATGTGTTTGTCAGAAACACAATGCCCCCTACTGCGCCGCTTTGAAGCCATATATTTGACCTTTGATCTTGAAGGATGACCTTGACCTTGACCGTTCACCACTTAAAATATGCAGCTCTATGAGATGCACCTGCATGCCAAATATCAAGTTGCTATCTTCAATATTGCAAAAGTTATGACCAAGGTTAAAGTTTAGTGACAGACACACAGAATGACAGACAGACAGGCCCAAAAACAATATACCCCCGATCATTCGATCCGGTGGCATAAAAACTGGGCTCGTTTATTACCGACAAGTTGGCCTCCATTTCAAACTATTTCCGTTTCAATATAATCTCGATTTGTGGAGGAACCAGCTTCGTGCATGATGTTGGAAAAGAACGCGTAAATGCCGTCAAACGGTGCCGTAAAGACGCTCGAAGTGTTGTCAAATCCGTCTCCATAGTTACTTATCACCTTGCTGAATACTTCAGTGTCATAGTGGTTTAGGCTGCTAATATGGTCGGGAATTCGAGCCTAAAATCCGACAAATTCGTATGGTGTATGACGCCTAAAACAAACGAAAAACAATTTACCGGTAACTTTGTCTATTTCGTTTCGAAAATAAACAAAACATATCTCTCCAAATGTCTTTGCAAATATTCGAATACTCTGAATGTGAGACATGCACAGTTTTAACTTTAAAATAAAATTTCGATTTTCAACGCAATCGTTTGTGATGAAAATAGTCCTTTATTATTGATTAGTAAATATAAATAAATATAGCGAAAGAAAAAGCTCTTACAATCCTTTAGTTTTCTTCGATTTCAAATCCGCCAGTTCGTTTCTTAGTTCTTTGTTTTCCTTTTCCAGTGACAAGAGACGATTTTCTATACCTGTCACTTTCCTTAAGATCGCGTTGACTGGTGAATCAGACGAATCATTTGCATCGGCTAAATCACAAGCAATACAAACCAAGAAGGTGTAAAATAGAATTATAAAGCCTATGGACTTCATCGTTAACCCGCAGAGTGTGACAATAAATATGCATTATAAAGGGACTTAATTATTTCCTTATCATTGCTTCATTGTATCTATTGTAGACGAATATGCACTTACCCGAAATGTCACTAAATGAGATCTTACGCCATGCTTTATCTTTGAAATACTGACCTATTTCATGGACCTATACAGTCCCTGCCTATTACAACCAAGAGCAATACACTTTAAAGTATTTTGTATTGCAGCTCAGTATATGTATGTATGGGTAAATGCATATGTCATTTTGGTTAAATTTTTTGTATTAATGCTTAAACCCATATCTTCAAGTCTTTTTATTTTTTATTTGTATATGTAAATAACGCGTATAACTCTCAACTGTGTTCCTTAGTTACGTAACGCATGTTTGCAATATACATGTTCGAACAGAGATGTAATGATATATAAGTGATACATATTGGGTTCGAAACTTTTGTGGTACGAATGGAACATTGGTTGTATTATATGTACATGCGGATTTAGTTCATAGTCATCGGCGATTACCTTAAAATAAATAAACGCGATAACAATAATTGCGGTATATGCTACCGCTTTCAATGCAAAATTATATCTTCTGTGAATATTTATTGACTGCTACAATAAATTGTTTGAAACCACCGTTTATTTCATATTCATTTTCATGTATCAGTAACATCACTCGTGAACGCGATATACCCATTTCGAGACTAACTCAATGGGCTCGAACCATCTTGTCCTCAGGATTCATTTTCAATCAACATAAATAAATAATGTGGTATCCGTGTGAATTATCGCCTCTTTGACAGTAGTCATCGACGATAATATGAAAATTCCCTATATGCTTATTACTTTAAAATCAAATAGAAGCTTAATACATTTGTATTTGATTCTACAGAACTATGTACCTAATTGACCAATTGACAACATGAAACGAATTTTAAAACAAATGTTATGCGTAAAAATGCAATTTATTTTTTGCTTTCGAATCAAACAGTCGGCTGAGTCGTCATCTCTGTATTATATCTATAAACAACATTCAACGTTCAACTACCGTGTTCAAATATAATCGATCTTGTGTTTTCCCCAATGCTGAATATAAAAAAATGTCATTACAGCTTACAATACTTAACGTGTGCGATTATCTTCCTTTTAATAATAAAACCAAACTTCCTTTTGATTTCACAGCCAGGGTGTGACGCACTCGACAAGCTGCCATAAGTTTAACAAATATTTAATCAGGTGTTGTTTAAAAGATGTTGTGATAAAAAGCTGAAACAGTTGTCGTGTAACATATTTTCCCTATGAATTTTTTTTGCGTTTCATTTATTGTGGGATTTGGATTTTCATCATTACAGAAATTGATATAAACAAACACCACTGACTTAGAACAATATACTTTTTTTAATATGCAGTTGAAAGTAAGTATACTTTTTGAATCGTTTTGAGATACACTTTTTTTAAATTTTTTGTTGTAATATATAAAATGAAAAAAAAACGCCCATACTTGTATTGTAGTAACCATTTTTTAAATAATTGGTTGAGCTGTCAAGACTCGTGATATGACAGATGCACATACGTCATCAATAAAAAATAATTCTTAGTTTTTGCAGTTATAATGGATGTAAAATACATGTAATAATAATAATTATGATTAACACAATTATATACGGTACATTTTTTCTTATTTTTTAAATACCATTAAATAAATTGTCTCAAAACATTAATATTTGTAATAATTTTAATATCAAAATGAAATGAGTTCGGGCGCTTAGGAGCAAAAGCAGATGCGTTACCACTGCACAACGCATGCATTGATCTCAAATAATTGTTTAAACGCATTGTCGGTAATTCACGTTTTGCTTTAGTACCGATGAAACGGATTGTGGACGTTTTATTATTGTATCACTAAAAGATCACATAGTGTTCATATTTCAATGACGTTATTATAAACTGTGAACAAGTCCCTTTAAAATTTAAATAATAATATTACTAATTCTAAAATACGCTATACTGCCGTGAGTCTTGCAATTAAAATGTACAATGAGGTTGGGATTTATGCTGATTTCGGATCAAATAGTTATACTTCATACTGAATGACACTGGCCGCTTTATTTTTAGTAATAACTTATGTATAGTTTAAACATCTATTGACATTCAACTTTGTCTTCCCGTTTGCAAATTTATTATGGATATTACAACTGCAGTAACAAACAAATACATCTTGAGGATAGCTTTGTAATGTACGTCATTTCCTGGTCTATTTTCATTGGTCAAAAAATTTAAACAGAAATGAGGGGAAAATACAAGTCCTAATTAAAAACAACGATTTCTTTTATTTCAACATGACAAAGGTTTGTAGATAAATAAACGTGTAAAAGTATTTTTATTTATAAACGTTCAGATATATAAAAAAATGATAGTTTTTTTGGTTATCTTTTAGTCTCATTCAGCAAGTGTCTCTGTTTTGATATTTAGAAAATGTCGCGAAAACATGTAATTTAAAATGTCAACCAGCATTTTATCAATACGGATCCTGAAACCGCTTAATGTTTAAAATATCTAGAAATTGTGTGCATTTTTTTAAATCGTAAAGTACAGTTTTTCCTGAAAGTGTAAATCTTTGATTTTAAAATGAGTTTAGATTTATTTATTTCGTGACTGCATACATGTAACATTTACAAAGTTTTGGAGCATATTTGGGTTAAGGGGTAAGTTAGCTAAAAAAACTTCAGCGTACAGTTTATATAGTATTGACATACCTGTACGCTGAAGCCAACCCCATATCGAAAGTCAACCAGAGTCGTAACATATTTATGTCACGTTATAAATCAAAGAATGCTCATTTTCTTGGATACATTTGTACATATATTGTAGTTCTGGCTACCATAACTTTAAATGTCGCTTTTTATGATTTTTGACTGGCGCGACTTTATAGTTATGGACCAATCCCATTAGGAAAGTTAACCAGAAATTCCTGAAAAGTTGACAGTTAACAAAGACCGGTCCAAACAGCTTTTAAATGCAGTTATTGGCCCAAATCAACCACTTGATCGGAAAGATTGACATTTTTCACATTTCACTGATATATTCTTTCACAAAATACTATCTTAAACATTTAAAATTTATCTATTCTGCTTTAACATATCGAGAAAAACAGCGATGTGACTAGTCAAAATAATAAGACATAATCTACCGATTACGTCTAAATGCCTAACGTCGTTTTCTTATAGCAAATTGATTTCAACTTAAACTTCAGTTTTTCTCGTTAAATCTTTGCTAATGCATAAAATTATCATTAATTAGACATAAATGTGAGCGATTAAACAAATTCATATGCCTACGCCATTTTTCAGAAAAATAGTACAGTGCATTATGGGACACAGCTTTCATTTGACGAGCGAATTTAAATTTAGATTGAATGCAATACCATACATGTACAAAGTAATGCTTTATTGCGTCATATGCAGCATGTAAAAAAAACGTGCTTTCCGTGGACTTTCTGATAACGGGCAAAAATTTAAGTGAATCTCTGTTAACAATTACACTGCGTTAGCATGTAAATAAATCGTCAGGATTTTTTAATTTACTTTTTGTATACGTACTGAAACATTAAACATACACAAAGATCTTTTTATGTATCAAGCTTGTGTAGCATATAATAAACGATAACACACTTACACAGCCATAGTTTATACAATGAAATACAATACACGATAAATATAAAACATAAACAGGTAATCGTTTTAAATAACTTTAATTTGATAATTATTACGCTTGCACTTACCTTATTGAAATTAGCGCACCCAACCGCTCTGATAGGGAATACATGTAATAAACACGGACTCGCGAGTTTTCACACCTTTATTGACATTACCCAACAGATTAACACCAATTAGCTGTCGAGTGTCGTTTAACCTCTAATCGATTAAAATCAGTTAAACGAACAGATAAAGCAATCAAGCTTCTTTGAATTTTCTGAAAATACAAGTAGTTGCATAACATGGATTTGAATCAGAAATGGAAGGTTGGAGAAAAAACGGGATCCAAGCACCCGCAGTGCCTTCCCCAGGAATTTTTTCAGGCGCCTTGGGGTGGGTTCGGGAGGGGTGTCCCCTCACGACGTTTTTTTTTTAATTTAACGTGTCAATTCACGTTCTGTGGTGCGTTATAACTCAAAGAAAAACAGCGTCAAAAGACGTCATTTGGTGCGCTATGACTCTTCAAAAAAATCCCCCAGTCATTTAAAAATATATTTTTTTATATTGTTTAATTGTTTTAAAACTTTTCCGCACAGATAGTAAAATCCCGACTCGAACGATTCCCCAATACATCCGTTTCAACCCGACTATTACTGTATACTTACTATTTTTCAAGTTTCTATTTATTACCCGATAATCCCGTTTATTCCGTTTTTATCAATCTCTTTCTGGTAAATATTTACGATAAAAGCTTTCAGTTATTTCTTTAACACAAACCTTGCCATTTTTTAAGTGACTATTTATAGATTTGATGAAATATTGCCTCTGAATATGCGTCAATCCCCTGACCTGGTGTGGGCTTGTTAAAACGCTCAATACACGCCATTTGTATGCAATAGACGCGACGTTGTACATGCTGCATAATTTTCGCGCTCTTTTTAATTGAGAAAAAGATTCGACACAAAATAAATTTGCACTGCTAATTTGAAGCAAAAATATTTAACGTTGCGGTAACATTTACATTCGGAAGTGTGTTTCGGATTAAAAACGCGTTAACATCGACTTACGGGAATGGGTTTCGGATTACAAATTTAATTATTCCCATTTGAGATTTCAACAAATATTAACCGTTGCGTTATAAATTCAACGATAATTTGTTTAAACACTTTACGAGTCGAATAAATGTTTTGACGGAATTATGCATGAAATTCACGTTGTCCACGAGGATATTCTAACTATCGATTATCGGACGAAACATTTGCAAGTGTGCGTAATTAATTCAACGAAAATTTGTTAAAGCGCATTACGTGTCGAATAAATGTCAGAAAAACGAGGTGAATCAGTTCTATAAATGGACATGTTGAAATATACATGTACTGGAATTAAATAAATTGTTATCACATAATTGTAACCGGGAGTCATTTGCACAACTTACTCGCTATAATAATTAATTGGTTACCACTTGCAATTAATTTCTCATATTAATTATGAGTCATAGGTAACACTTGTTTACAGTAAAAAGGTGTGATGATGATGCCCGAAACCGTCTTTAATGTTCTGTACTGTACTTATTACCGGTTTTATATTACTCAAATGGTACAACTTCTTGCTAATCAAGCTGCGATAAACTCTTCCTTCATGCCCGACGTCAATCAAAAATAATGGTCGATAGTTAACCCCGCCCTCATAAGCATTCGCGTAACCGATTGGACGATGAACTTCACAGTTTGACGACTGGAAAGTTACCAGATACATCCTTGTCAGCATTTAAATGACCGTGTAATGTGGCAAGAATAATCGATACGCGCGTCATGCTATTCTCTTATCAGTGGATTATCCATTACCCCATGTGGTGTTTATGGCGATTACTTGTGAAAGTAGGTACCGAGTGCTCTTTTAAAACAGGGAATATTGATACACTGATAGGGAAACCTTGATTTTTTTTGACAATCTACACTTTCTTTTACTGAAGAATACACTGATCGGAAAATTTCAGGCGCCCCGGGGACTCTGATTTCGAAATTCAAGCGCCCCGGCAAGGGGCGCTTAAATGGCCTGCGGAAGACCCTGACCCGTCGCGTTATATTGGACACAGCGTTATAACGGACCGCACTATATTAGAGTTACAGTGTACTGAACATTTACCATGGTCTAATATAGCCATTATACGCATCTTTTGGCGATTTAAAAACCTGAAAATTATAAAGCGTTGCAGCGCAAAACGATTGAATAATTTGGAGAATTCTGTTTTTG
This sequence comes from Dreissena polymorpha, assembly GCF_020536995.1. Taxonomy (NCBI): domain Eukaryota; kingdom Metazoa; phylum Mollusca; class Bivalvia; order Myida; family Dreissenidae; genus Dreissena; species Dreissena polymorpha. The sequence goes on along the minus strand of NC_068366.1, from coordinate 29,071,176 downwards.
TCGTTTAATTTTATGAAACTACGAAGATTGCTTATATAAAGTTTAAAATAGGTCGCTTATACATACTTGGCAGGATGGCCGAGCGGTCTAATTGTTTTTTACTCCAGGACTCCGGGGTCACGGGTTCGAGCCCTGATGCCGGCTACTTTTTTTCCCTATTTTTAAATTTTATCCTTGATTGTTTACTGGAGCTTTTTAGATCCAATGTTTATATTTATCAATATAAAGCATTTAATGACAAACTTCAAAACATGCCAGAAATCTGTGAAAAGGCCCCTTTAATAAAACATTTTTTTAAAGAATATATGGTAGGTGTTTATTTCGATCTAATACGCCATATGAGGCCCACGAGAACAACATTTTTCACAAATGGGGGGGAATTGATCAAGTACCATTTATATGTTTTCATTTTCGTTTTAATGTTTATTTGTTTTAACTTCTACATTACTTAAAACAGTCAAGTCAGTGAAATACCATTGTAACTGCTGTTAAATATAACTGCACTTTCCATAGTATATTGCTGACTTAAATAAAAACAAAGGATTATGAAAATAATTGTTCACATGATATTTCTGTATCATTTAAAACAATAAAAAAAAAATACTGATTGTCTATCATGATATGATACGAATGATGATATGATATTAAAACCTAAGTCATGTAAGTGTCTTAATTAATGTATAGAATTAAGTTTTTACATTCCAGTATCAAAGGACAATTTTCTGAAAATTCTCCTCTGCTTTTTTGTTTTGAATTCTTGGAGGACCTTTGCAGCATCAAAACTTCTCAAAGGGGGTCCCTCAATGCTAATAGTCATCAGTGTCTGCAGGGATGATTCATTCAGCCTGTTTCTATGGGCAGTTTTGATGTTGTTTTGGCATGAAAAGCCACGTTCACAAATGGCTGTCTGCACAGGCAAAGTCAAAGCAATGGAGGCAAGTTTGAGTAAATTTTGGAATTGTTCCTTGTGACATTCAAAGATTATTTTCCACAGGATAGCAAGCTTATCCCTTGGGTACCTTTGCTGAAGTACTAGTGGCTTGAGTAAAGAATACTCAGCTCTGGTTGCTTTCGCATCTACAATTTCAGGGACCTCAGGAACACCTCTTGGTTTGCTGTAATAGTCCAGTAAGACGTCCAGTTTGTCGGATCCATAGGCATCTATCTGTGATGTAGGAACAAATGATAGGTCTCTCATAGCCAGAGCATCAAACGCGGAAACAACAGAAATGCTGTCATCTGGAAACCTCTTTTTCATGTTTTCTATTAAGTTATTAATAAATGTCTGCATTGCTGATTCAACCAGTTGTTCCTGTTGTGTTTTGTAGCTTAACCCATGATCAAACAATGTATCACCCTTCAACCAGCGATTTTCCTTGTCCAATTGGGAAAAGTACCCGTACCGGTCCGATTGGGAAAAATTGAGTCGTGAAAACCTCAAAATTGGGAAAAATCGAGTCGTGAAATCCTGAAATTGGGAAAATCGCGTCGTGAAGTTTGGGTCTTATTGAATACATCATACAGTTCATACTTAATTGAACATACCCATTTAAATAATCATTTGCAGGCATGCCTTAATGACCATTAAGTTATAAAGTTTATATAAATAACAAAATATTATAAAGAACACACCAAATCAATTACTAGTTGTTTTAATCTCTTTTAAAGCAATGTCTCTCTCTTTCATTTTTGTGAAAATTTCAACAATCTTTGGTGTTTGATCATCACTCAGTTGCTTGCATCCCTCCCTGCACAGCATCATTATTGCTGTCAATGTGTCCTGTGATAGATGGTTCCGATTGGTTTTTTGGCATAATATTTGCTATTATGACTCATTTCAAACTACGATAAGGTTACAAACCGACGTAAAACAGTACGCTGGCTGCCTGGCAAAAGAACCGGAAACAGTAACAACTCTATTGATTGAATGCGCTGAATAATAAAACCCGAAATTAATCGAGCGCGTGGTTACACACAACTATACGATTTTCTTTGTTCGCTCGCCGAAAGTTGGTTTTTTACGAAACTTTCTATCGTTTTGAGAAAAAATTCGGATGCTGATTGGGATTTTTCCAGATGCCGATTGGGAATTTGGGAATTTTCGCTCGATTGGGAAAGTACCGTTTTGGGAATTTGGGAATTTTCGTTCGATTGGGAAAGTACCGTTTACCGGTACTTTATAAAGAAGGAGGAAAATCGCTGCTTCAACAGACGTTTGAATTCTTGCTTGTAATGTCCATCATTTGATTTCAGGTACTCTAGTTTTGAAATTGTAGTATCTACAATAGGCTTAATGACAGAAACGTCTAGAGAATCCTTCTGAAACACCAGGTTGAGGGTTGTGATGACTGGTATGATATCCATAAGATACCATGTCATTGCTGGAAACTTATACTGCAGCAGAGACTTTCGAAGACCAGTTGCCTTTGGGTCCTTAGACAATTCAGTGGAATCAAAATAAATGATGAGTGCAGACCAGGACTTGTATATACCTTCTAGTACATTATAAAAGGAAAACCATCTGATATCATGCATCTCTTTCATCTTGATCTGGGGTTGGTCAAATAAATTCTGTATTTCAGCTAGCCTGCTGCTACGAACTGAAGAACTCTTGAAGTAGTAGTACAGGCTTGTAAGAATGGACTTGTACTGTTGTATTACATCTACTTTTGAGGCTGCCTGGCTGGTGCATAGGGCTAACCTGTGTGCAACGCAGTGTATATTAATGAGAAATGGAGACATTCGTTTCAACTGGGCTGCTACACCATTGTTCATGCCAGTCATCACACTGGCTCCGTCCGAGCCCAGGCAAAGAATTTTGTTAGCAGGAATTCCCCTTTCTGCCAATGCAGTTGTCAATTTGTTGGTAATGGTAGTGGCATCTTTTTCACCTATGCTAAAGTTACCAAGAAAATGGGATTTAACATCAAAATCTTTAGAAATAAATCTCACATACAGGATGAGTTTACCAGTGACAGAAATGTCTGTAGACTCATCACTTAATATGGCAACACATAATGCGTCTTTCATCTCATCAAGGATATCAGCCATGAGTGTATCTGCTATGGATTGTTGTATTTCCTGGAATATGACCTGTATGATGCATTCCCACTAACATTCAATTTTGATACATTACTACACCCTTCTTTCTCTAAGAGCTCTAATAAGGATGCATACTTGTCTATAGCTAAGTTCTCTTTGGCTAACCAGTACACTGTGTCAATTGCCGATGTAACTGCTGCATCTTGGTGTGAAATAATATTCATAACAGTCTGTTCTAGCGCATGTTTTCTCTGGGATCGGGCAATAACAGAACGTTTATGATCGGCTGTATCGACGTGTCTTGCCAGTGTTGATGTTCGGAAATTCGTGCAACCAGTCGTGAATGTGTTAGAAAGTTTGTTTTCAATGCAGAAACTGCAAAGCATTTCACCCTTTTCATTTTGAGTTAGCCAGGGCCAGTCATTTTTCCATGAACTTTGGAAATGGGATAGTTTTAATTTTTTCGACGAACTTGGCTCGGATTCGCTGTTTTGTTTCTCATTTGTTTCGGATTCTGGCGTAATGGATTGGGAATCGACACCAACCTCCTTCGCCGATGCCGGTTTTGTAAAAAAATCTGTTATCCGCTTCTTCGACATGATATATGACGTATACAAAAACAATCGTCTGCTTTTCTTCCTTAATCATTCACGAGTCGCATCCCTTTATTTTTTAAACGAAATTTCTTATATTTTAATTAACCCAAGTATCATTTTAAACGAAAATTCTTTAAAGTTTATTAACCCGTGAATCGAAGAGTTAATTCCCTTTGATTTCCGGTGTTTTTCTCAATAAATACGCGAAGCAGAATTTAACAGTTTAAAAAACCCGTAACGGATATCGAGTGCGCGAATTTTCTCGCACACATGCTGCAGATGTGCGCGATCTTTGAAAAAATAGCGCGAATCGCGCAATCGCGCGGTCTAGAATGAACACTGCTCATTATGAGTGAGACATAATAATCATCGAAACATAATACTGATAATCGAATAGTTCATTAAAAGCGAAAAAAGTCTCCGACACTGTATTAATGGACATACACTATACTTAAATCCTTTAGATAATTTACCCTTTCTCGTTCTATCAACCAATTTAACTCTTGTGCATACTCCTTACTCTAAATGCAAATATTATCTTGGTTTGGGGATTTCAATGTTATTTCTGTGATCATGGAGTCTAAGTGCAAGACTTAAAAAAGTATGTTGTTTCGCTTGCGGTTGTTAAAGCCAAAACGGGGCTTCCCAGCTGGCACAGCTGCTGATATTCGGATCTGAATACTTAAACTTATTCAGACCTTATTCTTAACCATTGCGCGTTTTACGATATCGGATTTTAGGCGGGAATACAACTCAGTGAAACTATTCAATTTCTTATACAACATTGAGAATATTAACAGTTATTGATATTAACAATATCAGCGACATCTTTTTAAAGACTAAACACCTTTTCAAGTATCAAATTTAACATGTCAATAAAATATATTAATACCAATAAAGGTTTCATTTGATATTGTTCACATTAAACCTTTAAATGAAAGTGTTGCTTTAACTATTTTCCGTGTCTTAACTTAATAAGCCGCGAATCGTTTGCTAAAAACAGTTAACAAAAAGGGCTATACGTTCTAATTCTTAATGAAATACAAAAATAAGTATAACATAATTAATAACGTCCATAAACACACACGGCAAGATCAAAGTTTTAATGGAAAACTAATATGACATTCCACATAAATTATTATTTTCGTCTAAATCGAATACTATATATAGAGAAACAATGTATTTATAACCGATCAATGAGGTAACATTTTGCAACTTTCAATTTACACAGTGCTATATGGCAACAATATGGAATTTGAACTGTGGTAGTGTTTTAAGGTCTGGACTATCATTACTTGTAAGTTTGTATAAACATTCTTCAAATGCAATTAGTAAAATAATGTTTATTTTTTATGTTTAATAATTTATTGCATGATTATTCTGTGCTGTTATATGAATTTGATGCCGTTAAAGCTTCCGACATGAATTCATTTTGGAACGATGCTATTGCAAAATAACGTTAAACGATATGAGGTCGATGTAAATCAACCTCATATTTATAGGAGTACAATGTGACATACTTGAAATGCGAATCTCCCGAGATTTTACGGTCATATGATGTTATTTCTATTTTTAGTAACATACCATGTGCTTAAGTGTTTTCAAATTCAAAATGACATTTCCCAGTATTTTAGATTATTCTGGCTTGTTTTGTAAACAAATTGTAGTGTAATTACAAACTCAAAGTAAATATTATTTAAAACTACCTGATTCACACTGAAATCAGTCTTATAATCCACCAGACGTAAGTTGTTTATCACAAATAATATATTTCAGAAAACGAAAGTAATGTTTACAATTTCAGCAAAAAATGTCAAGGTCGATCTGAAAGTATCCAAATGAAAACTCGAGGTGAATCAGTTCTATAAATGGACATGATGAAATATACATGTACTGGAATAAAAATGTTATCGCATAATTGTAACCCGGAGTTATTTGCACAACTTACTAGCTATAAGTAATTAATTGTTTACCAATTGCAATTAATTTCTCGTATTAATTATGACTCGTATGTAACACTTGTTTACAGTAGAAAAGTGTGATGATGATGCCCGAAACCGACTTTAATGTACTGTACTAGTTACTGATTTTATATTACGTAAATGCCAGTTTAACTTCTTGCTAATCAAGCTGCGATAAAAACTTTACTTCATGCCCTACATCAATCAAAAATAATGGTCGATAGTTAACCCCGCCCTCATCAGCATTCGCGTAACCGATTGGACGATAAACATCACAGTTTGACGGCTCGAAAATTACCTGATACCTTGTCAGCATTTAAATGACTGTGTAATGTGGCAAGAATAATTGATACGCGCGTCTTATCAGTGGATTATTCATTGCCCCATGTGGTGTTTATGGCGATTACTTGTGAAAGTAGGTACCCAGTTCTCTTTTAAAACAGGGAATATTGATAGAGAAACCTTGATTTTGTTTGACAATCTCCAGTTTCTTTTACTGAAAAATACACTGATCGGAAAATTTCAAGCGCCCGGGGGACTCTGATTTCGAAATTCAAACGCCCCGGCGAGGGATCGTTAAATGGCCTGTGGAAAGCACTGGACCATACCGAGTGCTCTTTTAAAACAGGGAATATTGATACACTGATAGAGACACCTTGATTTTGTTTGACAATCTCCACATTCTTTAACTGGAAAATACACTGATCGGAAAATTTCAAGCGCCCCGGGGACTCTGATTTCGACATTCAAGCGCCCCGGCAGGGATCGTTAAATGGCCTGTGGAAAGCCCTGCGTCCAGTCGCTATTTTGTAGGCAGACGACAATATTAATTGTGTATTCAATGTATACAGTGTCTGCGCTTGAATCATGAATGACGCAATATTATCCAATAGCTCCACCCATTCTCACATTTCATTTGCCAACATCATTTCATGTGTAAGCGAGCTTGATATTGATTGGCCCAGCTAGCATGCCCGCTTCCATAACAAGAAAGTCACGCATGGTCGTTTACTATGGTGCAGACCAGGTTTCGCTTTTTATTTGAATGCTTATGCTGACAATAAAACCAAAATGAAAACCAGTCCGGATTTGAATGGCGGACAATTTCGGCACATTTCAGCTGCTTGATAGGACGCAATTTTCGATATTTTTATTTGCAAAAAACGTGCGTACCAAGGACTCTCGATTGGTTTGGAACATGCTTCCTATTTCAAATTTATGCGTACAAATACGCATAATTAAGCGTTTTCGAGAGCCCTGACCGTAATACAACGACTTGCTCCGGAACCTCCGAGTTTGTGTATAGATAGATCGAATGGTCAATTCAAAACTTTGGTTTGATACATTTTTGTTTGGTTTTGTGTTTGTTATGCTGTTTTAGGTTGATTGAATTAGATTTTATAAACAAACTTGAGACTTTTTTTTTACATCGAATTGGTTAAATCAGGAAGAACTCAGGGCTTGTGCTGTCGTTCGCCATTAGAGCCATTTGCGAAAATATCGAGAATTTGGCTCAAGAAAATTCTGATTTGCGAAAATGCTTAAATCTCTCAAATCTTTATTGAATTTATCCGCCATTTAAATCCAGACTGGTTTTCTATAGTTTTCTCGTTTGTTTCATTGAAAGTGTTCGCAAATTGAACAATAAACGAAAACCGGACTGCACCGGAACATGAGACATCGCTCGACCTAAAAATATTGTTATTGAAGCGCACGTGGAAGCTGGCCCATCAACATTGACTTCGCTCACACATAATACATGTATTGGGTCAATCATGCGTAGACACTTGGAATACTTTCGTCTGCCAACAATTTAGCGGCCGATGGCAAACGTCGTATTTAAAGATAAACAAATGACAAGAAGAGCAACAATAACTAATTTCTCAGCTGATCACTTTAGACCTTTCTACCAACTATCGATCTGAATTAAAGGATGATCATTAAATAATTAGTTTTATGTTGATGATGTTACACCTTTCTGTCGATAATTGACGTCATCTTTTGAAATAAAAGGTGATAATTTACAAGTTGTTTTTACCCACAAGCTATGCTATTGTATGCCATGTTCTCATACATTCGTGCTCCTTAACTATGTATTTCGCGCATGCGCATACAATGACAAGTATTTTTAGCATTGTATAACTTTTATATCCTCAATAAAATACTTTATTCGCAGTTTTCATCCAATCTTTATGAAATTTGGTCAGAATGTTTATCTTGATGAAATCTGGGTTGGGATTGTATTTGAGTCATCTGGGGTCAAAAACTAGGTCACTAGGTCAAAAACTAGGTCAAATAATAGAAAAACCTTGTGTAGACAGTAGAGGTCACAGTTTTCATCCAATCTTTATGAAATTTGGTCAGAATGTTTATCTTGATAAAATCTGGGTTGGGATTGTATTTGGGTCATCTGAGGGTCAAAAACTAGGTCACTAGGTCAAAAACTAGGTCAAATCATAGAAAAACCTTGTGTAGACAATAGAGGTCGCAGTTTTCATCTAATCTTTATGAAATTTGGTCAGAATGTTTATCTTTATGAAATCTGGGTTGGGATTGAATTTGGGTCATCTGGGGTCAAAAACTAGGTCACTAGGTCAAATAATAGAAAAACATTGTATAAACAATAGAGGTTACAGTTTTCATCCAATCTTTATGAAGTTTGGTCAGAATGTTTATCTTGATGAAATCTGGGTTGGGATTGTTTTTGGTTCATCTGGGGTCACAAACTAGGTCACAAGGTCAAATAGTAAAAAAACCTTTTGTAGACAATAGAGGTAACAGTTTTCATCCATTCTTAAAATTTGATCAGAATGTTTATCTTGATGAAATCTGGGTTGGGATTGTATTTAGGTCACCTGGGGTCAAAAACGAGGTCACTAGGTCGAATACCGTATTTTCCCTATTAAAGCGCGCGGTTTTTTACCTCCAAATTTCAAATAAAAAAAGTTAATGCGCGTTATATATTGATACAACGCTATCCTGGCTGCTTAATTGCAAAAAAATATTGTCATAATCGTAAATATTCATAATAGCCGCCATTTTTTTATTCCAGAAAACTACACCCTATAATCTTACAGACTGAAGGGGCCGTTATCGAAACAACAAAAAGTCGGTAACGGCAGATATGAACGGGGTAGCATTAGTTATTAACAAAAAATAAAATGTTTGAATAAAGTATGGGAACATTTATTTGTCTGTGTTTGTGCTTTTCTACAGCCATTTTCGGTCCGATAAGGCAGCTTTTGTTAGACTGGTAAAGGTATTTGGTCTTTTTTGCAGGTAACCGTAGGTGTGAAAAGGTACTTCTTAAGTGTTTTCCAGTTTGGTTAAGGTTTTTGGCGCCTTCATTGTTCATCACATTCATGTCTTTGTAGTGCCACAAACAATAACCCAACTTGTCCAACATAATAGACTGCCAGTTTAACGTCAATACTGACATATCTAAACAACTGTTGCCCTGTCTACCATGCGCCACAAAAAATTTATTCAGCATTCAAATTTAAAGCCCATGCTTTCCCCGAGGAAAAATGATACACTGAACAAAAATTCTTATTTTCTCACGTTTTACACGAAATGCACGTGGACTGTTAATCTGTTGCTAGAAGATTACAAAATTGTCAGAAAAGTATAGTGCTATGCAACCCATGCTCCTAATCAGGGTCTTCCCCAGGCCATTTAAGCGCCCCTTGCCGGGGCGCTTGAATTTCGAAATCAGAGTCCCCGGGGTGCTTGAAATTTTCCGATCAGTGTATTCTTCAGTAAAAGAAAGTGGAGATTGTCCAAAAAAATCAAGGTTTCCCTATCAATATTTACCAGAAAGAGATTGATAAAAACGGAATAAATGGAATTATCGGGAAATAAATAGAAACTTGAAAAATAGTAAGTATTCAGTAATAGAGTCGGGTTGAAACGGATGTATTGGGGAATCGTTCGAGTCGGGATTTTACTATCTGTGCAGAAAAGTTTTAAAACAATTAAACAATTTAAAAAAACATATTTTTAAATGACTGGGGGATTTTTTTGAAGAGTCATAGCGCACCAAATGACGTCTTTTGACGCTGTTTTTCTTTGAGTTATAACGCACCACAGAATTGACACGTTAAATTTAAAAAAAATCAACGTCGGGAGGGGACACCCCTCCCCAACCCACCCCCGGGGCGCCTGAACAAATTCCTGGGGAAGGCACTGGCTAATCATGATGACGCTTCCTATGTTGAGAGCTTAAGCTTTCCAATGCCCCGGATTATTGGATTGCGCAATAGTAAAATAGCAGCAATTTTTGGTCCGATTTGGTGGTTTTATTGACTATTAATTTTCTTTATGCATATTTGCATCAATAAAACAGCCTGCACGCTATACAAAGTAAAATTCGGTAATAGAAAAACCTTGTGTAGACAATAGAGGTTACAGTTTTCATCTAATCTTTATGAAATTTGGTCAGAATGTTTATCTTGAGGAAATCTGGGTTGGGATTGTATTTGGTTAGTCAATTGAGCGATTCAAGGCCATTAATCTGTGAATTGGTAATTTTTACAGGGAAGTTTGATTTTACAAATTGAGTAAATGATTGCATTGGGAATGGTGCCGTTTTAGGGTACCAACTTTATATATATACATGAAAAATGCTCAGAGCATGTGTTTTGTTGACTGTCCACTTTTGCTGCCTATTTTGACCAGTTCTGCATTTTTTTTATAGTGTATTTACAGTGATATTTTTTATTGCAATAAAGTGCACCAACACTTCTCTCTACCATAATGATATTTTTTATTGCAATAAAGTTCACCAACACTTCTCTCTACCATAAAGTAAGGTCACTTACCGGTATAAATGTTATGAAATGACTTTTTCTTATATCTTTGATTTTTTTCTTTCAGATGGCAACACAGCTGCTGAGATTGCTAGAGCATCCTCTTTTCTTTGAAGATGTTCAATTTGCGCACAATATTGTTTACCAGTCAGTGAAAGCTCTTAATGAGCGTGCTTACACTTTCATAGATGAAGCATTGGCTGATGCAAGAACTGTCTTGTGCTCGTATGTATTTTTTTTTCATTTTTCTGAAGACAGAAAACCTGCTTTAATCCTATAACTTAGAAGAATTACTATTATTAGAATTGTATGTGTTAATTAGTTTTATAATATTTAAATGTAACAGAGTGCTTAAATAAGAAATTTCAACGAAATTTAAATATATTCTCACTGTAAAAATTAATACAAAAAAAAATATTACAGACCGGATCTGTACATTTTGCCAAAGACACCAAGAGCTGAAAGGAAAACCAGAAGGATTAGAAAGTCTTCACCAGAGAGTACAAAGCCTTCTGATAATGTGGAAGAGCAGGACACTTCTAGGTAAGGATTGTTCACATATTTATGGATCAGTGTTTAATTGTTGACGACAGTTATACAATTTCCAGTGATGTCTCCCTCAGCTTAAATTAGGGAGAAGTGAGGTAACTTACATGTACATGTGAAGGGGAAGTGGTTTCTTTTTACCACAAAATCATCTCTTCACTTGTTTTATACCCCTTATAGCAGCATGACGATCATCATTCCTCATAACAGCATGGCAATCATCATTTATCAAAAACAACTCACATTTGGCTGTTTGGAGGAAATATAAACAAATATAAAGAAATACACTCAAGTGTCAATTCAATGTTGTGTTTTTGATGTACTTAACTTAGTTTACCAGATATATTCAATCCTTAACCCGCTATGTATGCATTAATTGATCAGCGTCATTACTGCTGAATTAATTTCTGTAAGAGAGGCCTAAATGGCTGGTCAATTTGGGGTCAAGGTCACTGAGGCTTATAATAGATTTTCCTTCACACTTTTGTTACAGTTTCGCATAGCGCCTTCAATATTTTACCGATCTTTTCCATATTTGGCATGTAGATACCGTGAATTGACCTCTACCTTTCGATGAGGTTTGAGGTCACTGGGGTCAAGGTCAACTAGGCTAATAAAAGATTTTATCAAGGTCACACTTTTTTCCAAACAATTAATCCATATATTGACAAAGCATCATCGGGGAGCATCCATCAGTTTTACTGATATCCTTGTTTACTTCTAGGTCGAACATCAACAAAGTCAATTTTATCATATTTATTTTAAAGCTTCCATTTTTCAGAACTCGTGGCAACCCCAGGAAGAGGCTTGCCACTGAGACGTTCTCTGATGATGACGACTTCCAAGATGCACCTGCCAGCAAAATTTGGTAGAAAAATTATGTTGTTAAGTTAAATATGCACACTGACATTGATTTTTTTGGCCCATGATTAACAGCCTCTAACAGGCTGTTTCCCACTTGCAAAAAGTAATTTTTTTTCCCAAAAATCTGACTAAAAATTCCCAAAAAGATGCCAAACCTGTTTAATGAACTAAATAATTGGTTTATTATACAATTATATAATGCTGTCGCACTTTACAATATAATATAAAAATGCAGTTAAATATGCACTTACAAAATATTTGAATACTGTTATTTATAATCATTAACCAGGTTTTCCGAAGGAAAAAACTGGTTATTAGATTGGCGAATGCGGGCGGGCTGGCTGGCTGGCGGGCGGGCGGAACAAGCTTGTCCGGGCCATAACTATGTCGTTGATTGTCAGATTTTAAAATCATTTGGCACATTTGTTCACCATCATTGGACGGTGTGTCGCGCGAAATAATTACGTCAATATCTCCAAGGTCAAGGTCACACTTTGAGTTCAAAGGTCAAAAATTGCCATAAATGAGCTTGTCCTGGCCATAACTATGTCATTCATTGTGAGATTTTAAAATCATTTGGCACATTTGTTCACCATCATGGGACGGTGTGTCGCGCGAAATAATTACGTCGATATCTCCAAGGTCAAGGTCACACTTTGAGTTCAAAGGTCAAAAATGGCCATAAATGAGCTTGTCCTGGCCATAACTATGTCATTCATTGTGAGATTTTAAAATCATTTGGCACAAATTTTTCACCATCATGGGACGGTGTGTCGCACGAAAGAATCACGTCAATATCTCCAATGTCAAGGTCGCCACGACTAAAAATAGATTTTTTTTAAAAACAAACTTACAAATGGGGTTAATTTTGTTTGTTCATTTCAAAAGTTCAGTTTGACTTTTCTCCCTTTATCAGATTTTTTTTCACAATGAAAACCTGGTTTTGTGACAATTTTGTCCCTTGTTTTAATAATGTTTTATGTTTCCTAATTGTATGCTTTAATGCGCTGTTTTTCCCAATCCTGAACGCAAAGGCTGTAAAAAATAAAGCAAAAAAAACACTGACACATACGAGCGTGGATTTCACTTTATTCCTGCCATATTACTATAAAGGACTTTTCCAGCCCTGTTGTCTAAGAATATCATTATTACTGTGAAACCATTTATTTTCGTCAGCACGAAATTTCGTCCTTTTTAAAAAAAATGACTATTGCGTCAGCACTTAAATTCGTCCATTTCTTGTTTTGAAAAAAAAGCGTCCGATTTGTTTGTAATGTTTGTAATACATGTTATACGCGGTTGCGAAAAAATCGTGCTGGGGAAAGAGGGGTGACACGTGGTAGTCACTTGCAGGAGGTGGGCCTTGTTTGGCATATGCCAATTAACAAGTCTGTTATTTTAGGTGATAGTAACTGTCCCTTATTATTTTATGTCATTGACACGTTCTTTGTTATGATAAGTAGATAAGTGGGACTGAATAACTGTTAACGAGTGTTTTAAACAACGAAGCCAATTGCCAATTAGTCTTTTTCCATTACAATCATGGACAACCAAACACAAATCAATATGTTCTTTATTAATTTGTAATAAAAGCGCAGAATATATTTCAGTCAGGTGTTGATCACACATCGCCATATTTTAATTGCGTTAAATAGTATTGTCTTTTATCCGGATTCGCCGCTTGTTGGCGGTATAATCTGCAACACCCCTGAAAAACACAATACACACAATGGGTAATAAAGTTGTTAACAATTAGCGCTAATCAACACTATTATACCTAAACGAAGTCGACGCATTCGATACAGCCTTATTGCATTCGCATTTTACAGGAAATGTCAGCTGTCAGTACACTGTATAATGTACACCCCTTTGTGTCAAAACCAGATTTAACTTGACTGTTTCATGTTCTTTGTATCAATACCATCCGGGTATCTGTACTATAAGTATACCAGACTACAAACAAGGTGCGCGCTTCCGCATATGGGTAATTGGACGTTCAAAAAATGGACCCACGGTTTAGCGTTCACGCCGTCGCACGCATTTAGCAATATAACTCGTTTTTTTTTTCACCATTTCTTTACTTGCATAAAAAATACTAGTGGCGTATAACTTACCTTGCAATCTTTTTTTCTCGCATTTTGCAAGTGTGCGAGTGTTAATTTTGAGCCCTGTGTATATGCGTGAATTACGTTGGATTTAAATGCCTCATGCCTACGGTAATTTAGTCTTATTTGTTTCAAATATGGGACATGATTGTTCGTTAGGATCTTGAATTCGTCCATCGGTCGAAGGACGAAAAAGACGAAAATTAATGTCTGACGAATAATAATGATTTCACAGTATATTCCTCTTCCATCCTTAAAGTTTCTTTAAAACAGATGCTACATGTTTTAATATTTGTTGTAAACTATAGTATTTTTTCATTAATAATGGATAGATTTCCCTAAATTTCAATATTGTCAATTATTTAAACATAGGAACATCCTTAAATTTGGAAAAATATTGATTTTGATATTGTTTTTGCAGCAATAAAGAATCTACACCTCCAACTGCTCGCCGGAATACTCGAGCCAACACAAGGGCTGCAACCACATCTCGTGCAAGGGCCACCCAATCCTCGAAACCAAAGAAAAAAGCCAAGAGTCAGGAGCCAGTGTTAAAGATAGATAAAGAAGATGAACAAGAGGTTGAAATAAACGATAATGTGGACGGTAACCCAACCAACAAATCGGAGGAAGCTGCCAAGACCTCGAAGAAATCAGAAGATCATAATAAGACTCCAACAAACACCCCAGTGGTATCTGAGCTGTCCACAAACAATTCAGGGGATCAAGAGGAAGAAGAGGTTGAAGAAACAGTGGAAGAAATTGTTACTTGGACACAATCAGCCGCTTGTTCTATTATAGCACCACCACTTAGAATAGTTTCAACAAATGAGGTCAAAAAGACTCCTGTCAATAATAAATCAACTGTGATTGAAAACTTCAACAAAATGAATGTGAAAGAAAAAGTGCATGCTTATGAAGAGATTATCTTAATTAGTCCTGGTCCTGTGCAAAGCAAGAGGAAATCGTCCAAGTCTGAATCATCACCAACTCTTTTCACCCCAGAAAACAAAGTTCAGACGTCAAGCACTATGCACACTCCAGACACGGTGATTCCAAATAAGCAGGCAGTGACTGTGTTATCGGACAACAATTCTGAGAGTGAGAGTGTAGAATCTGTGGAGGCAGAGACAGAGCCTGTGAGATCAGCGAAAAAAGATACACCTCGGCTAAGCATGCCGCGAAGATCTAGACAAAGCCTCAGGAGATCATTGCATATTTTGCCATCAAAACAGAAGCTAACTGAGGTAAATCTCTTCTTTGGTGAACGTTTTCGCTTGTAAGGTTGCTTTTATGTGCTGCAGTTTTTAAATCATTTATCAAGCTGAAGTTTGTAAAAATCATTTACTCATCTATAGCCTGAATACTTGTGTTATGATGAATAAGGTTGATAACTTTTGATTTAAAAAGTCCAATTAAATAGCAGGGGTGTGATTTTTCCGCGGGTTTCCGCAGATCGGGTTCTCCGGGGTCATTCCCGCAATTCGCGTAAATTCAGGAAAAAAATGGTGAAAGTACGACCGAATTCGCGGATGTATTTCATAAGCGGCCCGAAATATCTGCGGCCTGCGAAACCTCTCCGCATATTACACTGGTATTCTGTCTTAGCATTTTTTTAAACAAGCAATGTCATTGGCTGTCGCTTGCCAATCTTCCAATTAAAATCGGTCTTTTAAAATGTGTTTCATATTTCCTTGGTGATTCGATTGCAAATGGCGTCTTTGTGAAACGTTAATGAATACGAACGGACGAATCTCACAAAATCTCAGAGATTTAACAATTATTGAAAAAAACATAATTAAATGGGAAAGGGAAGAAACAACAGTGGATATAAATCAGAAAGCGATACCACTTTCTGAATCGGTACGAAAGATTGACTGTCTTGGTAAGGCTGAAGTCATATTCTAGTCATGTGAAACAATATTGAACTACGTAAACTGTGGTAAATTGTCGTTAGTTGAACACTGTTACATTGTTGACCTTATGTAGAATTTAAAGGCATTAAGCTCAAACGAAAGATTGCGGTCATCGTTCACAGGTATCGGAACACTCATTGATTTTGATCACAATACTGGTGACTGTGTAACATGTTAAGTGATTTCAAAAAAGATTTTCACAAAAAGATCTTGTTGATTAGTTTAAGATGGTGTTTGTTTAAATGTCTGTTTTAAGGTTTGTCATTGCGTTATGCATGCAATTCGGGTAGTCAAAATCAGTCTACAGAATTTTCCTCCCCTTTGACAGACTTCACCTCAATCACACCCCTGAATAGTTTTGTCTGACTACACTAACAAGCATTGTTCAAATATTTTGTAAGTGGATTTAGCCAAATTTGCCAGTGTCTACATGTAACAAACTTTGATAAAGAAGCTTCTTTTGGATAAAATCATACCTAATGTATTTGCTCAATAGATAATCATTGCTTTGTAGGCTGAAACAAAACCATTAAAAACAAGGACTAGGTTGCGATTGAAGAAAAAACAAGCTGACAAGGTATTTCTGTATGACCATTCTGTGCACATTGTGAATGTCTTTATATCCAAGAGGTTTATATTAGAAGTGTGAAGTCTTCTTTTTGTTGATTTGAATATCCATGACATTGATGTATAATCTTTATTTAGAGAACATTACTTGCAGGTTACGATCCTTTAGTACAAACCTTTTTTGACATGAGCATAACATCTATCTATCCTCATGTAGTGATCATTGATGTTGCCTTCATCATGTGTATTATGTCTTATATAACTGAGGCTGATTAAATGGCCTCTTCTCAATAAAAATAATTCTTTAAAATCATGCAGTTTTTCCCCAAATCAAAACTTACATAGGCTTTTTTGTTTCCCAAATCAGCTATTAAAAGTGATATTTCTTTACAAAGTCAAACGGCTAGAGCCTATTCCCAATTAAAATGAAAAAAAGCCCTTAATATTAAATTTCTGACAACCAACTCCTCCAGGAAGTAACGACAGAATCGGCCGAGAGTGCGACAGAGTCAGCAAGCAGTGATGTTGAGGGTGGTAGAGACTCAGTGGGTTCTCAGGAGAGCTGTACAGAGTCTGGGAGAGACGTGCGTGAGGTCGATACGGAGGCTGAGGACCGAGAGGACAGGGAAGAGAGGATGGAGGTGGAGCAAGACGGCCAGGCAAACAGCAGGTACATGAACTACAATGTATGTGACACAGTGATCACAGTTATTGGCTAAGATTTTCAGTTATGTATATATAGGCTAGCAGGTTTGCAACATTTTTTTGGTCTCGTAAGTACTAATATATGACTGGACTTGCTTGGTCAAACTTCTTATTTCTGTGACTGCTGTGTGTACCATTGAATTGTGCAAAGTATCTTAAGAGAATTAATACAGTTAATTTTAGGGCTTACTTGCTGACTCAAAATTTTCTTTAGGCATTTTTAAGCATAAAAATTCTTTTAATTTGAGCTCTTTTAGGCTATCCTTAAAAAATTGTTTGTTTGGCATAACCCGAACCCAGGTAAATTTTGGTGGGTAGTTAGGTAGGGATTTAATTTTTTTTTAGTTTTTTTTTTTCTGACATTGAACTCCGACATATACCAAACTGAAAGGTAATTATCAAATAAAGCTCCAAGTCTTCTGCCTCTGGTAAAGATTTTTCTACACCGTCCGTATCACCGCACGTGTATTCGTTAGTCTATTTTTTCTATAAAGAATTTCCAAAATATAATCGACGAAAAATACTTTATCTGAAAAAGACAGTTAAAAAAATTGTACTCATTTTGCACATGAAATATAATGTGCATATCAATTGACTGCAGAAAATGAAAACAAGTAACCTAGCAAATACGTAATTAATTTACTGTTTGGTTGACATATTACTTTACAATAGCATAGTTTGTGAGTAAAAAACAAAAAAGTAATTATAACATTAAATTTCAATCAAGAACAGAAAGGTGCAACATCTTCGACATGTAACTAATTATTTAATTATCATCCTTTAATTCAGATCGATGATCGTTAGAAATTTGTAAAGTGATCAGCTTAAAAATAATTTATTGAGTGTAACGCTTCTTTTCATTTGCTTATTTTTATACGACTTTTGCCATCAGCCGTTATATTGTAGGCAGACGACAATATCAACTGTGTATTCCATTATCTGCGCATAAATGACCCAATATTACCTGATAGCAAACTCAATGTTGATTGGCCAGCTACCATATGGGCTTCAAATTGTACATGGAAACAAACAGAAAAATAGTTTAAAAAACACTCCGGATTAAAATGGCGGATGTTTTCAATGAAATTTAACGAGATTCAAGCATATTCGCAAATTATATTTTTCTTGAGCCAAATTCGCTATACCATCGCAAATGGCGAACGACAGCCGGAGCCCTGTAATAGTGAGCATTTATTCCAATAATAACACGTTCTCAATGCTCGCGCTGTCGTTCGCCATTTGAGTCATTTGCAAAACTATTGAAAATTTGGCACAAGAAAAATCTAAATTGCGAAAATCTAGTAAAATTTCGTTGAAAACATCCGCCATTTTAATCCGGACTGGTTTTCTATATTTGTCTCTTTGTTTCAATGAAAGTGTTCGCAATTCGAACAGTTAACGAAACCCAGTCTGTACCCGATTAGACATTGCTTGACCTTATTGTTAATGAAGTGCAAATGGTAGCTGGCCAATCAGCATTGAGCTCGCTTACACATGACATGACGTTGTTGAATGAAACGTGTGGACGGATGGAGTTATTGGATAATATTGGGTCATTCATGCGCAGATGTATAATTTGAATACACATTTAATATCGCCGTCTGCCTCCAAAATAGCGACCGGTTGGAAAGTCGTATAAAGAGATAAGCAAATGAAACAAAAACCTGACAATACCCATCAATAAATATTTCTAAGCTGACCACTTTTTATCTTTCTACCGAATATTTACTGATCTGAATTAAAGAGTGATAATTAAATAATTAGTTATATGGCGATAATATTACACATCTCTGCCGAATTGAATTGAACAGTGATAATTAATTAATTTGTTTTTTTACTTCCGAACTATCCTTAACGACAGCAGCGTCTTTTAATTAAAGGGATACGAGAAAAACAGGAGCGGTTTTATTGTATTTAAAGTCTAATTAATGGCATATGCATATGTCAAATAAATAGGCGACTCAAATAAATACCGGTATGTGTTTTGTTCATTGCTATTCTAGATATCCTTGAAAGAGCATTCAATTAAATGACGCAAATAACAGAAAAGGATAAAATGCGGAAAGGAAAAATTGAGCGGAAAGAATTTTCGGCGAGCCAAAAAAAAAAAAAGAACAAATCATTTGGGCCGATTTTAGTGGGTCGGTCGGGATATGCCAAACAAAAGAATTTTTAAGGATGGCCTTATGGTGATTTACAACAAAAGTGTTTTAGTCCAAACAGTTGCTTAAACCAAATTGGCTTATTTTGCAGATGGAAGAGAAGAGTAAGGACTGTCTCTTGCTGAACAGAAAATCACCTGTATCAAATAATTTAACTGTATATTTCTAGACGAACAAGAAGTGTTGAAAAGCCTGCTGTGGAGATAACTGCCCCAGTTCCCAGGCAGTCCACTCGCACAAAAACGAGGGCAGCACAGAAGTCAGTCACTGAAGTGGTTGAACAGGATGTGCAACAAGAGTCGGGTATATCTGGCAGTTTCTTTAAGGTTTATTGAAGAAAAACTGTTAACAATTACTCAACTTTTATAACTCCAAATTTTGACCACCTTGTTTTAAATGGTTGGTCTTCCTGTAATGCACACCTTGTTGTCCAAAAACTGAGTTATCCTCTCCTCAGTCTACTTCTTGATCACACTCCAGATAATACAAGTACTCTGGAAAAATCTTAGTGCCTGTATTTTACATGTGAATTGAAAATTAAATCATAAGTTTTTCTTGTGTGAAACAATTATCTGGTGCTCTGGAGTGAACACAGAATTTCAATCTAGACTGAGTGATACTATAGTTATTGTTTAAATACAGCATAATGTGACAGTTGAAGATGACTAACTTAATCAATCCTCGAAATTCAACCTTAAAATATCTATGTATACATTGCACAGCAATGAATGAGATGGATGGTGAGAAACAAGAGAGACCAAGGGTGACCCGTTCCAAGATGCGACATCCTAAGGTTCAGGAGACGGCAGATGCTGGCAATGACTCTGTCTTCATGGCCCCTGGTACACCAGTGAGAGCAAGGTAGGCTGTTGGGGTCAGGGCATGTCAGTGTAAATCTAACATAATCATCACTTTCAGGTACGAGATCAATGATAAAATGTTTTATATTAAATCATTGAATGAAACTTAAGTTATCATAATTGGACCTTATGGAATTTTATGTTTTATTTGTACAGTTGACAAATACCATACATTACTTCAAATCTGCATTATTTAGTAAGAAAATATTCAAGAATTTATGTAAATTATGAGTTTTGACTGATGAATCTGGAGGTATAATCCTGAATATGATGACTATAAATTTATATCTCAGGAGTCCTGCTTTTGTTAACCCTATCCAACTCACATGGTAAGTGATGGCAATATGAAACCAGCATAAAACCAGAACAGCCAGCAAGTTACTCACACGGTGTTTTTTTTTCATTCAAAATCGGGTCTGGTAACCGGACCCATTCCCAATGGAAAAAAGTATATATCTTCCCAAATGGGAGCAAAAAATTCCCAATGGAAGGTTTCAAAAAAATAAAAAAATTATATTATTATTTTAGATCACAATATTTTGTTCATCTCCCATCCATATAAGTTCAACTTAGTAAATATAATACTGGACACACTTGTATCCTCAATTTTCAAGCATTTTTTAGCAAAACAACAACAACACTAATTTCCCAATTTTAGTCAAAACGTCACGAATTTTCCCAATCCAAAGGGACCGGACCCTCTTCCCAAAACGGCCGGGGAAAAAACACTTCCACAGTCTGTTCAGGTTTTGTGCTGTTTGCTGCTGATGAGTATCTAAGGCTTGAAAATGAGGCCTATAAAACTTAAATATATTTAAAAGTTTAACTAGAAATGGCGTGGCAGAGGCCGACGCATATCCCCACACCGCATGTTTGACCCAGGGGGCACCCCAGGATTGGTAATGGGGCCATGCATACTTGAGATTGACCGTATTGTCATAAGAGATGTTCAGTATCAATTAGAAGTGAATCGGTGTAGAAATGAAGAAGTTAATGTAAAATAACATATAAGACACAATGCCCTCTCATGCGATGCTTTGATTTATTAAAAAATATATATCATTTGGCAGGTTCATTCCTTACCTCTCTTTAAAGCTTATTACTTTCCTTGGATTTGTTTTTTTTTACCTTTAAGTTTGTCAGAAACACAATGCCCCCTCCTGCGCCGCTTTGATTTATTTAATTTTTAGCGAGGCTGTTTTCGGAGAAAACCCGAGCTATTGTCATAGCCTGCTCTTCGTCCACCATAGGCGTCTTGCTAAAACCTTAACATTGGCCATAACTTTTTAAATATTAAAGATAGCATCTTGATATTTGGCATGCATGTGTATCTCATGGAACTGCACATTTTGAGAGGTAAAATTTCAAGGTTAACAACATCCTTCAAGGTCTAGGGTCGAAAAAACAAAGTAAAGGGAAGTAATAAGCTCTAAATGGACATAGTTATCTGACCTGCCCACGTTTATATTTTTGTTAAATAAATCAAAGCGGTGCAGTAGGCGGCATTGTGGTAAAAGGTCAAGGTCATCCTTTACGGTCTATGGTAAAAAATACAGATTTAAGGGAAGTAATAAGCTTTAAAAAGGGAGAATATTTATTCAATATTGAGCATAGCCACTTTATATATTCGGCATGCATGTGTATCTCATGGAGCTGCCCATTTTGAGTGGTGAATCTATAGTCACGGTAGTGGCTTTTAATTATTTGCTACTTAACATAAAGATTTGTTACAGACAATTATTTTCAAGGGAAGTAATTTATATTATTATAAATCCCATATTATATATTTCCTTACCAAGAATTGAAGTTCTTTTCACAGTTACTGTACAGATTTATTATTTTGATTATTTATAACCCAAATGAATGATTTGTCAAAGTTTTGTTTTTTAAATGATATAATTATAATTTCTTTGATGTTCCTGTGGACTAATGTCCATAGATACATGATCAACTCTGACTATGATCTTTTTTAACCACAGGCCTTGGTTGTCAGTGATGTCTGACATGGTCATAATTGACTGTGCAGGTTTTTTTTACCTTATATAACAGACGCCGAATATCGGCGTCTTCCCCCACCAAACTAGGCTGGTTTTTTCCCCTTTCAGAACCAAAAATTCCCCTTTTTATTTATAGAAAGATGTGTCTCATGATTATAATATCTCAATTCTATTTCAATTTAATCTTGCAAAACGTAATAAGTTATGAAAAAAACAATGAATATAGTGCAAACATGTACAAATGTATTGTCATAATGACAGAATAAGTAAACAAATGCCCCAAAAAGGGGAACGCCGCGAAAATTCCCACGCGCACAATTTTTCCCCAAAGTGGAAAATCCTGCGTAAAATTTCCCCCACATAAGGGCTAAAGGCCCCTTCCCCCACAACCCAAAAAAAAAACTGCTGTGAGAAACTCCCCACCCACCCCCGGTTGGATTGGACAAAATTCAAGGGAAGTAAAAACCTTTAAAGGGAGATGATTTCTATACCTGCCAAATGATAAATAGAAATGTTATTTCAATGCGGCGCAGTAGGGGCATTGTGTTTCTGACAAACACTACTATTGTTGGGTCACTAGGTCAAAGGTCAAGGTCACTGACCTCTAAAAAAAAACGTTATGCGGTGCTCTTGTTTTATATCATTTGGCAGGTTCATTAGTTACCTCCCTTTAAAGCTTATTACTTCCCTTGGATTTGTTTTTTTGACCTTTGAACTTGAAAGATGACTTTGACCTTTCACCACTCAAAATGTGAAGCTCCATGAGATACACATGCATGCACAATATCAAGTTGCTATCTTCAATATTGCAAAAGTTATGGCCAATGCACCATACTGGGGGCATGAAAATGAGTGAAAATACCATTTGCTAAGGTACTATACACGCGTCTTGAAGTGTATCTGAGAGGTAATGGGTTAAGGGTACTGGTAATTTATGTGATTTTTCCAGTACCCGAACTAAGACCCGCAAGCGTCAACACGAAGACGAGTCTGAAGGTGAGACTGCTCAACCCAAACGCTCCTGTACCAGCATGTCCAGCGTTACCAGTGTTACCAGTGACGATGGCAACCACACACCCACAAATGGAGAGTATGTACATTTGTATAGATAACCTTGGTGCTCATGTGACTGAACTGTTGACATGCACCTTTGTACTGTTTACTATTTGTAGACCGGAGATTAAAAACAAAATGCTTGTGTAAAGTTGTGTGTTGTAATTTTATTATACAAGTCACTCCAAATAACAAATTTTGTTTTAAGTGTTGGTGAATTCACAGTAAAATTAACTTTAAAGAACATTATTATTTAAAAATTTCAACATAAGGTTATTCTTTATCTGAAATGTATTTATAACAGTCTATTCCTTATGTGATGTTTGCTTATCTGTCTGTGTGCTCTCAGCTCCAGCGATGATGAGTCGCCCAGCTGCCCCAGGGACAAAGTGATACGTCCCCACCCCCAGTCCTTCCTGGCCAACCTAAACAAGACCTCCAACAACCCCCTCCGCCCTGCAAACCTCAACAACATGCTTGTCAAGTCTTTCATTGCAAGAAATAGTCCAGCTCCAAAACCAACACTCAAGGTATGCTTTCAATGTATTTACAGCTCCAAAACCAACACTCAAGGTATGCTTTCAATGTATTTACAGCTCCAAAACCAACACTCAAGGTATGCTTTCAATGTATTTACTGTGAAATCTTGTAGATTTTCTTACTTGATGGCTTAAGAAAAATTTCTCCATTATTTGCAAAAGCTTTTCGCATTCTAGGCACAACTTGCACATATGACAGTTATATATTATTTTAATTGTTCTTCTTGTGCTATGTAAACATCCTTTTTCCTTAGTATGTCCCCCACCACTATAGTGGGGGACATATTTTTTTTGCCCTGTCTGTTGGTTTTTATGTCCCCCACCACTCTAGTGGGGGACATATTGTTTTTGCCCTGTCTGTTGGTTTTTATGTCCCCCACCACTCTAGTGGGGGACATATTGTTTTTGCCCTGTCTGTTGGTTGCTTGGTTGGTTGGTTGGTTTGGGCAAACTTTAACATTTGCCATAATTTTTGCAATATTGAAGATAGCAACTTCATATTTGGTATGCATGTGTATTTCATGGAGCTGCACATTTTGAGTGGTGAAAGGTCAAGGTCAATGTCAAAGGTAAAAAAAAAATCAAAGCGCCGCAGAAAGGGACATAGTGTTTCCAACAAACACATCGCTTGTTACTAATTTATATGTGTTGTGTCTTCTTGCTATAGGTTATTTAGTATTCTTGCCCTTTGTACAGTTTATGGACATTTGAATCAGAATTCTGAGGGGTGGATTTTCAGAGTTAAATAAATTCTTGTTATACGTTGAATTTGTATTGCTTATTGACTGGTTGTTAATAAAGTTGCTATTTTTATGCTGTCTTTTTTAGGAGATACAAGAGAAAAAGAAGCGTGAATTAGAGGAGAAACAGAGAAAGGAGATGGAGCGAATGAAGAAACGTGAGGAGGAACACCGCCAGAAAGTGGAGGAAATGAAGAAGTGAGTACTTACAATGGGTAGTGTTCTGGCAAGGTTTCATAAAAGGTGGGACAAATGTAGGAAATGTTATATTAGACAAAGAAATCCACTAATTTACGGTCCGATAAAAATGTCACATTTTACAAATACACGATATTTTATAGACAGTAGATTCCACTTAATTGAATATCGGATAATCGAATAATCCGGTTAAATGTATATGATAAACAGTGATAACATTGGAAATATAACTGATTCAGTATAATTGAAAACTCCGGATAATTGAATATTCGTGACAAATGGGCTATTCAATTAAGCGGAATCTACTGTACACAAAATTAAGTGAATCCAAAGTATCAAGATACTGTAATTATTTAATAAGCGACAATATGACACACACACACTCCCCATTTGTTTTTAATTCCATGTTTCACACTGTAAATTCTTTTAGATACAGTGTGCTAGGCATCTTTTTGTTCAGTGTTTGTAAGCCATACTGTTGTGTGCAGGCGTCGGGAGGAGAAATGGAAGAAGGTGCAGGACGTGCGGGAGATCCAGCTGGAAAAGGAGAAACAGTCGAGGCTCGAGCTCGAGAAACGCCTCAAGGAGAAGCGACAGAACACGCTCAAACAGCGCGAGGAGAAGATGAAAGAAGAGCGAGAGAAACAAAAGATCAGGTAAGCTTTCCTGATATTTTGCAGTCATTGAACTATGCTTGAGCCTGCTAGTAAGCCCTGGCCCTGATTTCTCAACAATTATCCAGTATGCTTTCAGAAGAAAGTCGCTTACTTTATTTATTTGTATTACTACATAAAAAAAGTTGATTTTGTTATACAAAATACTATTTATAAAAAATAATGGTAATTGATGGCCTTATATTGTTAAAAATAAGTTTTTAATAGATAGAATAAATGATTTGTTGATTTTTATTAGCACGGCTGTTTTTGGAGAAAACCTGAGGTATTGTCATAGCCAGCTCGTCCGCGTCGTGCTAAAACCTTAACATTTGCTCTAAAATCAAAGTTCTTCCACCTACAACATTGAAACTTCATATGTAGCTGCACCTTGATGAGTTCTACACGCCATATCCATTTTTGTGTCACTAGGTCAAAGTTCAAGGTCACTGTGACCTCTAATATTCTTCTGACAAGCTTTCATTTATTCCAAAACTACACCTGCCGAGCGTTTGCATCCGCTATGCATAGCTCTTGTTTCAATAAGTTCTAGAGGATTTTCTTTTTAAGTGTGTATTCCTTTGAGAACAAAATCAAAGTATAAGTAAATGTTTAAGTGGTATGTTGGCAGGCCTTTTTCTGCCTTTCTCACGGGTCCGATAATCGGACCCATTCCCAATGCCAAATATGGATGTTTTTTCACAATTATCAAAAAAAACATTCCCTATTTCTGACCGAAATAATCAAAGCCGAAATATGCGTTTCCCGGTAGGAACCGTGTTTTAAATAATCGGGCCTCATGTTTTAGTGTGCCAATTGGAACTCCGCAATGAACGTCACCGTATCGAGTGTTCCATAATGCAAATTTGCGATCTTGACACTTTAGACAAAATGGCGGATGCTTGTGTCTATGCATTTCTTAAGACACATTTACGGTCATTTTCGGTCAGAATTAGCTTTTAAATATTGAAGTGCCGGATTATTCAGAATTATCAGGTCTGTATACAACAAGTAATAACCGTGTGTAAGCATTAATTATTGTAAATTGGTTGAGAATCGATATCAATGGTCTGAGGTAAATAAATGTGGTTTAGTTTCACTTTTAATGTTACTGTGGTTCGAAACAATAAATTTCAGTACACAATTACGGAAATCGGACCCATTGTAAAAAAAATGTCGCATAATTTTAAAGTACTATCGAAGTAAAATACGATAAATTGACCCTAAAGGCACACAAAAACTGAATGTTTTTGTGGGGAAATACTACATCCAGTCAGTCTACGGTTAACCCAGAATCTATTATCTAGTTCTTTTTGAATGCTCTGTTCTTTTATGGGTTTGCAACTAACCCAGAATCTGACTCGCCCATTAACATTCCCAGTAGTCCAAGTCAGAATGCCAGTTTGTGTTCCCCAGAAGGGGTTTCTGAGCAAGCAAGTGATGAACATTCGCCACTACCAGATTCAGAGTCACTATACTTTGTAGCTTCTTAACATGTCAATACTGTACATGTATGACGATCCGCTTTACTTTTGTGTTTCAAAAAATAAAAAAATGGTTGCCTTCATACATTTGGCATCTTGAATTTTGAATAAAAATATGTTGAATGCAGGTCCTTCGACTGTGAATATTCATAAAAAAATCCTTAATGACATATCGAGCTATGTATTGTATTCAAGCATAACAAAGTCTGTGTTATTTTTTATGTTGTTTACACATACTAACGTAAACAGTGGACAATGACTGTTGCATGGTAAAAAAAAAGGTTAAATACTTTCTTAGCATTTTTGGGCATGTATGAAAACATTAGATTTAATAAGAAAAAATCAGGTAAATAATTTCCCAAATAATGCTTTTGCCGATGAAAATTCTTCCCAATTAGGAAAATTTCTCGACTCAAAAAATCCCAATTTTGCTAGATACTTATAGACAGAAAAAAGCCTGGTTGGGTATTGAGGAATTAGTTAGGCATTGTTCAATCTTTTTCATTCATACAACAAATTAATTCAGATGTACATTATATACCTAGACTGCATAACCCTTGCAGGGAAGGTGTACATTGAGAACAAAGTTTATATTTCTTGTTGAAGGTTACAAAAGATAGAGGAGGCAGAGGAGAGAAGGAAGCAGGAGGAGGCAGAACGGCAGAAGAAAGTACAAGAACAGGTTGGTGGCATAATCAGTGTTATAATATCTACAGGTTGGTGGCATAATCAGTGTTATAATATCTACAGGTTGGTGGCATAATCAGTGTTATAATATCTACACCTTTTGGATTCTCAATCATGAGCAATCAGCCTTTTCCTGGCTATTTGGGGAAACTGCGTTTGTTTGTTGGGAGTTTTTTATGCCCCTTGATCAAACGATCAGGGGTATATTATTTTTGGCCTGTCTGTCTTTCTGTCTGTCATTCTGTCCCAAAACTTTAACCTTACAGTAAAGTTTTGCAATAACTTTTGAAATATTGAACATAGCAACTTGATATTTGGTATGCATGTGTATCTCATGGAGCTGTACAATTTTGAGGGGTGAAAGGTCAAGGTCATCTTTCAAGGTCAAAGGTCAAAAATTTAAAACTTTAATATAGTAAAGTTTTGCAATAACTTTGGAAATATTGAACATAGCAACTTGATATTTGGCATGCATGTGTATCTCATGGAGCTGCACATTTTGAGTGGTGAAAGGTCAAGGTCATCCTTCAAGGTCAACAAAGGTCCACAAAAAAAGCAGCGCATTAGGGGGCATTGTGTTTCTGACAAACACATTGCTTGTTTCATCAGTAAAATTTCCACTGATTTTGACAAAAACTAATTTAATATAACTCTTTATTTTATGCTTTCCGGTGGTTAATATAGAAATATCATTGAAATAAAACTAGTATTCCACTGTTTTAAACAGTGAAAAATAACAGTGAAAAATATTGGTATTTGTCACTGTTTTACTGTGAAATGACGTCAAATTTTCGACGTAATGACGTCATAATTCCAGCGAAATTATCCAGTTAAACTCATTTACATAGAAATAAACAGTGAAAAAAGCATAAAATAAAAAGAAAATTTGTGGGATTCGATGGAATATTGATTTTATTTCACTCGTGATTATAGAAAATATATTTTTTCACTCATGGCTGTGCCACTCGTGAAAATATTGTTTTCTATGATCACTCGTGAAATAAAATCTGTATTCCACCGAATCCAACAAATATCCTCTATTTATTATAATGCAAATTTTAAGGAAACATCATATAAACTATAGTTTTATACTTAGATATAAATGAAATATATATATAAATGAAATATAATTTAGATATAATAGTCATAAGACACTTACATTAACAAAAAAATCAAAATGGGACCCTTTTTGCATTTGGAATTGGTCTGTTTAATAGACCTGTAGGAACGCCAGGAAAAGGCCTGGCAATACATAGCGAATATTACACTAGTATGATCCTGTGTTATGAAAAGCACATTGCTGTAGTTATCATTTACAATTTCTGTTGTCTCCAGCTGGAGAATAAGCGGTTTCATGAAGAGCTGTTGGCAGGGATACGGGAACACGAGAGGCAGGAGAAAAATGAAATGGCTATATGCAACCAGCATGAAACCAGAACAGCCTGTGAGTGACTCGCAGTATGTTCAGGTTTAATGCTGTTTGCTGCTCATCAGTATCTGTGGGTTGGAAATGAAGCCTTAAAAACTGCAATCCATTTAAAAGTCTTTAATGAGATTTTCTAATGGACTACAAACAGTTTGAAATATGTTGGGTAAAAAGTTTTAGTGTCACCAAAAGCTCATCCCAGCAATATCATTTGCAATTTTGTAATTTTTCCAGCTGGAGAATGAGCGGTTCCAGGAGGAGCTGTTGGCACGGAAACGGGAACACGAGGAGCAGGAGCGGCAGCAGAAGATTGAGGAGGAGAAGAGGCGTGCTGCCGAGAGGCTGGCCGAGGTGGAACGTGAGCGGGAGAAGGAGCGAGAGAGGCTGCTGAGGCTGGAACAGGAGAAGAAAAAGGAGTGGCAGAAGAAGAAAGAGGAGAGGTAGGGTATGAGGATGAGTGATGGATTATAAATTGACAACCTATTTGAGAGTTGTTAATGGTCTATGCGTTGCAGTGTTTTGCATTAATTGGAATTCCCGATCGCAATTAATGATATTGTTAATGTAGTTCTTTTCAGTGCTTAAGCATTTTTTAGTGCTAATACATAATAAAAAAAATAAGAAGAATATATTTGATATTTAACCAGGTTTTCCGAAGGAAAAAACTGGTTATTAGATTGGCGAATGCGGGCGGGCTGGCTGGCTTGCTGGCTGGCGGGCGGGCTGGCGGAATAAGCTTGTCCGGGCCATAACTATGTCGTTCATTGTCAGATTTTAAAATCATTTGGCACATTTGTTCACCATCATTGGACGGTGTGTCGCGGGAAATAATTACGTCGATATCTCCAAGGTCACACTTTGAGTTCAAAGGTCAAAAATGGCCATAAATGAGCTTGTCCGAGCCATAACTATGTCGTTCATCGTCAGATTTTAAAATCATTTGGCACATTTGTTCACCATCATTGGACGGTGTGTCGCGCGAAATAATTACGTCGATATCTCCAAGGTCAAGGTCACACTTTGAGTTCAAAGGTCAAAAATGGCCATAAATGAGCTTGTCCTGGCCATAACTATGTCATTCATTGTGAGATTTTAAAATCATTTGGCACATTTGTTCACCATCATGGGACGGTGTGTCCCACGAAAGAATCACGTCAATATCTCCAATGTCAAGGTCGCCACGACTAAAAATAGATTTAAAAAAAAAAAACTTACAAAGGGGGTTAATTTTTTTTGGTCATTTCAAAAGTTCAGTTTGAGTTTTCTCCCTTTATCAGATTTTTTTTTCACAATGAAAACCTGGTTTTGTGACAATTTTGTCCCTTGTTTTATTGATAGAAAGGTCAACATTTAAATATTGATTTTGGTTTTTGTTACCAATCCTATTTTTCATGTTTTTAGGCCCCTGGTAGGGTGGCATATAGCAGTTGAACTGTCCGTCAGTCAGTCAGTCTGTCTGTCCGTCCAAAAACTTTAACATTGGCCATAACTTTTGCAATTTTGAAGACTTAAGCAACTTGATATTTGGGATGCATGCATATCTCACGAAGCTGCACCTTTTGAGTGGTGAAAGGTCATGGTCAATGTCATTCTTCAAGATCAAAAGTCAAAAAATACAATCCAAGGGAAGTAATAAGCTTAAAAGGGAGATAATTTCTAAACCTTCCAAATGATATATTGCAATTTTACTTCAAAGCGGCGCAATAGGGGGCATAGTGTTTCTGATGAACACATCTCTTGTTCAATTTACAGGGATTGAGATTTGTTGTGAATTAATTTATATTTCTTTTTTTAATTAAAGGTGCAGGTTACAGAAATGTGGCTTTAGTTTAATGATGAACTTTATATAAATGTTTGTTAAAATATGCACTCTCTTGTAATAACATTCTAACAAATTGCATCCACTATTGTAAGTTTGGTAGATTTCCTGATTTTCTTTTGTAAAACATTGAAATTCAAAGATCTACATGCATGTATATTGTACCTGAACATATGGATGTTTTGAACAGAGATCGCCAGCTGGCAGCTGAAAAGGCTGAGAAGGAGAGAATAGAACTAGAAAAGAAGCGAGAAAAAGAACTGGCATTGAAGAAAGAGATGGAAAGGGTCAAGGAACAGGTAGGTGGTAAACTTTGTTTAAGAAACTCTCACTCAATACACATAAAGATATAAATTATTAGCATATTCATTACTTATAGAGATATATATTATAAGCATATTCAATACATATAGATATATAAATTATTAGCGTATTCGTACGATGACAGAATATATATGTTGTCCACCAAGCAAGTAGTTGGTCCATGTTTGGGTTCCCACTTTGGGAAGCTTCTTAAGATATTCCCCGAAAGACACTCAAGTACTGGTTCTACCTTGAAAACAAACTCGAGAGCTCCACAATTAGCATTAGGGTTGTGGTGCAATCAAGCTTTTAACAAAAAAATCATTTGCAGCAGGCATTTTTATCATCCCCGTCGAAAAAAATTCGGAGGGGATATAGTAATTGGTCCTGTCTGTCCGTCTGTGGGTCCGTCCGAAATTTTGTCCAGAGCATATCTCCATAGCTATTCAATGGATTTACTTTAAACTTAGAATATAAACAGATGGCAACTTGGAGAAGTGCAGTGACCAAGAACCATAACTATATCTACCATAGTTTTTT
Source organism: Dreissena polymorpha (assembly GCF_020536995.1). NCBI lineage: Eukaryota > Metazoa > Mollusca > Bivalvia > Myida > Dreissenidae > Dreissena > Dreissena polymorpha. The sequence goes on along the minus strand of NC_068366.1, from coordinate 29,039,605 downwards.
AATTATCTCCCCTTTTATATAACTGTAAAGTAAATTTTTGTCCGGGGCATAACTCTAAATCTACTGAAGGGATTTACTTGAAACTTGAAATATAAACAGATGGCAACTAGGAGAAGTGCAGTGACAAAAAACCATAACTCATTCTACCATACTTTTTAGCCCTACTATTTTATATGAAATATATATAGTGGAGCTATCCTACTCACCCCTGCGTCTGCGTTAGCGTAAGCATGCAAATGCTAAAGTTTTCGTACTGCCCCAAATATTTTCTTTGTCCCTTGACATATTGCTTTCATATTTTGCATACTTGTTTACCAAGATGACCCCAACCTATAAACAAGAGCAGACAACTCTATCAAGCATTTTGTCATAATTATGGCCCCTTTTCCACTTAGAATTTGCAGCAAATGTTAAAGTTTTCGTACTACCCCATTTATTTTCATTGTCCCTTGACATATTGCTTTCATATTTTGCATACTTGTTTACCAACATCACCCCAACCTATAAACAAGAGCAGACAACTCTATCAAGCATTTTTCCTTATTTGGCTATATATGGCTATAGTAAAACCTTGTTAACACTCTAGAGGCAACATTTATTGTCTAATCTTCATGAAACTTGGTCAGAAGATTCATCCCGATAATATCTTGGATGAGTTTTAAAATGATGCCGGTTGGTTGAAAAACATGGCTGCCAGGGGGCGGGGCATTTTTCCTTATATGGCTATAATAAAACCTTGTTAACACTCTAGAGGCCACATTTATTTTCCGATGTTCGTGAAACTTTGTCCAAGATTTGTCCCAATAATATCTTGTTATCTCAGGTAAGCGACTTTGGGCCTTTCAGGCCCTCTTGTTTAATTACAAAGTTTGTCCAGAGCATAACTCTAAATCTACTGAAGGGATTTACTTTAAACTAGAAATATAAACAGATGGCAACTAGGAGAAGTGCAGTGAACATGAACCATAACTGTTTCAGCCATAGTTTTTTAATTATCTCCCTTTATGTGTTTTACAAATATTCTACTCTCTAAAACAAATGTTGTCATACAAGCAAACACATGTCGGCAGGAATTGGCACCACTGTGACAAGCTCTTGATTTTTTAAACTCTTGATCTCCCAGGAGCGTCAAAAGCTTGCCGAGGAGGAGGCGGCACGAGAGGAGCAGAGGAAGCGTGACCTGGAGGTGAAGAAATTGGTGGAGAAACACAACAGTCAGGTGGTTCAGCAGGCCCCGCCCCCGGGCAAACCTGATACTGCCGTCACCAGGATCCCTCAACCCAACCTGAACAGGACCCACTCTGTGGAAGAGGCCACTGTGAACAAGGAGGGCACGCAGAACGACTCGTAAGTGCCACTAATAACACATTTTTAGCTCTACTATTATATATAAAATATATATAGTGGAGCTATTCTACTCACCCCGGCGTCTGCGTTAGCGTGCAAATATTAAAGTTTTCGTACTACCCCAAATATTTTCTTTGTCCCTTGACATATTGCTTTCATATTTTGCATACTTGTTTACCAACATGACCCCAACTTGTTTCGACAGCTCTCACGGTTCCAGATCTTTTGACCCTTCCTAAAGCGAAATATAAAGAAAAAATCCCAATTAAGTGCAAAGAAATTTCCATGCACAACAAACTCTTTAAAAAAAAAACAATTGAAACGATAAATAGATTTGAAAAATAATCAGCCGATTTTTAGACTATCATTGCATTTTGCCTTTTACAGTACAAGCCATGTAATGTTATGAATTGCACAACAAAAAATTTGTTGTTTGTCCATTATCATGAACAAAACAAACACAAGTTAATGAAAAATTCTTTGTTACTTTTACTTTTGTATGTCAGATAAAACCTGGTCATATTTTTATTGATCCCAATATTGCCTTGGCCAATAGTCTGAGATAGTTTAGCTGTGTTTCTGTGTTGAAGACTATAGTTCTGAAACAAGCCAAGATCATTTTGTTGATTTAAAAACAAACTTTGTAGAAAAAGTTGAAAATGGAATGCAATTTTTTTGTTATAAACATGAATGAAATGTTATAAAATGTGGTTGATCAAAATTAACTTTATATTTATACTTTTACAAGTTGTGGTACAAACTTCTTCCCCTTTTTCAAGCAATTAAAGTGAAAAAAATACTAAATCACCATTATGCAGTTTTTTTTTCCACTTTTTGGGAAGATAGCTCATGGCTTTGGAATTGGGAATTTTATCGGCATTTTCATGAAATTGGGAAAATAAATTCATTAGCCTTTTTTTCCACATGAAAAGTCCACTGATTAGGGAAATACTAAATTTGATATAACTCTTTATAATCATTCAAATTAAAAGAACAAAATCATATAATACTTTGTTAGATGTAATTGAATTGATATTGAGATAAAATAGGCATTAGACTTCTTTCTAAAAAAAAAAAAAAAATTTTTTTTTTTTTTTTTTTTTTTTTTTTTTTTTTTTAATTGGGAATTTTTTGCCACATTTTGGGAAAAAAGTATACTTTTGGGGATTGGGAACATAGCCGAATTTCGGCTATAAAATCGGGCCAAAAAAAAACCTGTTATGTGTAGATGTGCCAGATACTTTGTTCATGCCGTTTGATCACAACATTCCTAAGTGATGTGCCTTTGAACTGAGCCTTTTGTTTGTCAGTGGAATAAAATGTTTAAAGTTTGTGGAGCAAACCTATCCCACTTTTCTTGATCACTTTTTATTTACTCATAAAGACAAGAGCATCAATTTAAAGTAATCTGGGAGGACACTTATCGCATTTAGTCCAGTTTTCCCAATAATTGACTCATATTTTCTCTGCTTGTTCAAGGTATGAGATGACGCCCAAGCGCCAACCCCAAGCTTCCACGACTGAGAACTACTGCATAGACGACCTCAACTCTGGCGATGAGACCGATGATGAGGATGCTCCCAGGAAAAAGATCCCAGACTGGGCACAAGGTGAGAGCCTTAAAGACTGTGTATTTGTTTAAAAAAATATTCCATTGAATTTGCTAATTCCTTTGATATTATTTAGTATGGTAGTAAGTTATAATATTATGTGTTGTATTTAAAAAATATGTAATTCTTTCATCTTATATTTATAGCTTATCACCCAATTAGTGCAAAAAGGTGCCATGTGCCTTCTAATTTCAATTGTCACATGGTACCTTTTTGCACCAAGGGGGCGTAATGATAATTTTCTTAAATTTAAACTGGAAGTTTTTCCAACAAAAGTGTGTGTTTGTAACAATACGTGTGACACCCAATTACATTAAGAGTTCCCTTTGTTTGTGTTAAACTTGGCATTTATGACTTTTATGTTTATTTTGAAAATCATTGACTGTACAGTTACATTTATATTTTTAATACTTGTGTATGCCCACTTCTTAATAGTTGTTCAAAATTTTAAAAGTAGAGAAAATTCTTCATGTTAAAGATTGTTTTGACGTAAATTTCATTTATTACTTAAATGTTTTTGTTTTTATGAAAATAAAAAATCTGCATATTTAATGAACTCTTTGTGCTGATTTGCAACAATGATAGATTTACCAACGACTATCAAAGCCATATATGTCAAACATTGAACATGGTAAGCTTTAACCCATTACCACTTAGATACGTATTTTAACGCATTTTAAGTCAAGAAAGATAAATTTATTTAAAGACCTTTCTTACTAGATTCAAATTTTAAAGGCTTTATTTCCAACCCTTAGATTCTGATGAGAAGCAAACAGCATAAAACCTGAACAGACTGCAAGTTACTTGCAGGCTGTTCTGTTTTTATGCTGTTTGCATATAGCCATTTTCACTTTGCTTCTGAGATTGAAAGGGTTAAGCAATTGTTCAAGTTTTGAACCACTGTGCCCATGAAATCTACTTACTTTCTTTCCCCTTTTTACACAGGCTCCGCCTTGAAGGCCCAGCTGATCAAGCAGTTCTACAATCCGCCCGGATCCCTCAACGGACTGTTTGGGTCCATCGAGGCGCCCGACCTCAATGCACTCTTCCAGAAGAAGCGGGCCCGCTTCAACAAGAGGACAAGCTCTGCCCACTGGGACACACCTGTTATGAAACCCGGGCTACTCGGAAGAAAATAAAAGCTGGTTTTGATAGTTTTTAGTTTGCTGTAAAAGAACCATCTTGTCAAGAAAGGCTGTGATCTTGTTTGTTGTGATGTGTTTCGTTGGCTAATTGATGGACGAGTGCGTTTCGTTCAGAAAATTGAGTCAACCACAATTGAGGGAGTATGCATGTAGCGGGTTGCTAGATTTTCTGTTTGTCATATGAAGATTACTAGTATGGGTTACATCACAAAATAACTCAGGCCATGCTGCGCTCATGAGAGACAGACTATTGCTCCAAGAATGTGTGGAAGAGAGACTTTCTTAGATTTCAGATCTCACTTGAAAGTTTTTTATCTTGCTGAACATTATGAAACAGAGAAAACCATTGAAGACGGTTTCTGATGAAAGGGGGACTTATCTAAAACAGACTGATCTCGTCATAGAACTGTGAGTGCTTTAAAAAAGAAAGTGTTTAAGCGAGTATTTGTATTAAGAGAAAATATGAATAAAGGAACAGAGAAAACATGGATTACCAATGTAAACAGTATACACAATATAAGTACAGAGACGGACATCATAAGGAAGGACTAAGTACAAAGCAAAATGTTTTGCGTGTGTATGTTGAAACTAATGTTATAAATTATGTTTGGTATATCTTGTCTAAATTCTACATTCATTTAGGAGTAAAATTATGTTCTGTTGGTTTATGCTTGGTCATTGTCAATTCTTGTTTATGTTCTGTTTTAGAAGCAGATTGTTTGTGATGGATATGTAATATAATGAAGTGTGTGCCAATTGTAAACATGGGTGTAAATTATAAAGATGTGAATACTGTCATTATTCTGACTGTGAACGTACGACATCGTGTTCATAATTTTTAAGACAATTGTTTTAAAATTGTAATTTATATATTTTTAATGGAAAGAAAATAATGTGTTTGTAAAATTATGTTGTTGAAAAAAACAAGCTAGATGCGTACATGAGCGTGTCTCTTAATCATAAATAGTTTCATGTTAATTATCTGTGTAGAATATACTTGAAAATGTAAATAAACATACAGGATTTAAAGTAAACTGTTGGTTGCCCTTATCACAGTTGTATTTTGTAAGTATAATCTGCACCTCGTTATGCATAATTGCTTTGATTAACTTATTCATTTTCTATGTTCAGGTATTCAATCTTTTTATTTTGATGTGCTTACTGATGAATCATTTTTTACTGAAGACCTTTTATTATCTTATTTTTCACTTTCACATTTGACATATTGTATTAAATTTGCAATTGTTTCACTTTTATTTTATTAAATGTTAGTCATAAATGTGTGTACAATAAAATCCACAACTCTCTGAACGTGATGGAACGTGACGAGAGTTATAAGTTCTACCTTAATTTTGTATTGTATTTTATATTCAAGATTAGAAGTCCAGTCATTTATGTTGAGCTCTTGAAATTTCCTAAAATGATTCTTATATGTTTTGCAGAAAAGAAATCTGGTCTCTGAAGTTTCCTCTATTTTCCTATTTCATATGTATGGTTAACACATAGTCAAGGTTTTTCTAGAGGATGATTCTGATCAACTAAAGTTACTTATCATTATCACAAAATGTATATTTGTGTCTTGTTCTGTGAAAGCTGGTCATAATGCATGTGCGTAAAGTGTCGTCCCAGATTAGCCTGTGCAATCTGCACAGGCTAATCGAGGACGACACTTTCCGCCTAAACTTGATTTTCGGTAAGGAGGGACTTCCTTAAAACTAAAAATACCATAAAAGCAGAAAGTGTCGTCCCTGATTAGCCTGTGCGGACTGCACACGCTAATCTGGGACGACACTTTACGCACATGAATTAAGCCCAGTTTTCTCAGAACACGACATATTTGTAAACTTCTTATTTGTGTGTGTGCAATTCAGAACATGAGCTGGCATTTTTGTCCTCTTCCTCATACAAATAGTGTTTTAGCTAGTTTGGTCAGTCTCATTGTCTGCAAGTACAATGTATTAAACATCATACTTAAAAAAAGTCATGCTTGTTTGCATATATAAACGTCTAAGGTCCATAATTTAGGTTAGTTTCCAAATGTTTTAGTGGCCAATTAAATAGCGTAGTTACCGGACCTAGTGGTCACAATTTCAAGTGGATGCCATCTCAGCTCTAGCTAAAGTTGACTGTAGTTGCAGCAATAGAAGGTATTTGCTTATATAAAAGATTTTACTATCTTTATTTACATATCAATATAAAGGTAAAGCTGTAACTATTTAAGCAGTGATTACATGTATCAAGTGATTGATTCCTAACTGCAGTTTTGCCGAGATTTATTTTTATTATGAGACTACAAATGCTTTAAGTTCACTTAATAAGTATCTGAATTTACTAAAGCTAGTGTTTCATAAATAAGTAGATTTATGTTTATAAAGAGTAAATCTTTAAGGGTTTATTAATTAATGATAATAATTTCAATTCAGCGTCAGTTAAATTTTATTTTGAAAATAATACATATTCTTTATATAATAATTAAAAAAATGTGTAATATATTATACATAATTAAAAACATGTTTGTTAATTACTGTGAATGTTGTTTTGCTCCATCAGCACTTGTATTTTCTAAGTCTCTATCTGTAAACAATAATATGCCTGTTCTATTGTTGCTTAAATATAACTAACATTGACTAGATACATGTACTCTTTTTGAATGATAATAAAATGTTCGAAATTTGAGATCCGTTCTTGTTTACCATTAAGGCTTTTGTTAACCAGGTTTTCCGAAGGAAAAAACTGGTTATTAGATTGGCGAATGCGGGCGGGCTGGCTGGCGGGCTGGCGGAATAAGCTTGTCCAGGCCATAACTATGTCGTTCATTGTCAGATTTTAAAATCATTTGGCACGTTTGTTCACCATCATTGGACGGTGTGTCGCGCGAAATAATTACGTCGATATCTCCAAGGTCAAGGTCACACTTTGAGTTCAAAGGTCAAAAATGGCCATAAATGAGCTTGTCCGAGCCATAACTATGTCGTTCATCGTCAGATTTTAAAATTATTTGGCACATTTGTTCACCATCATTGGACGGTGTGTCGCGCAAAATAATTACGTCGATATCTCCAAGGTCAAGGTCACACTTTGAGTTCAAAGGTCAAAAATGGCCATAAATGAGCTTGTCCTGGCCATAACTATGTCATTCATTGTGAGATTTTAAAATCATTTGGCACATTTGTTCACCATCATAAGACGGTGTGTCCCACGAAAGAATCACGTCAATATCTCCAATGTCAAGGTCGCCACGACTAAAAATAGATTTAAAAAAAAAAAACTTACAAAGGGGGTTAATATTTTTTGGTCATTTCAAAAGTTCAGTTTGAGTTTTCTCCCTTTATCAGATTTTTTTTTCACAATGAAAACCTGGTTTTCTGACAATTTTGTCCCTTGTTGTTGTTTTTTCCAATAAAAAACAAAAAAATGAATATCTGCTGTTTAGGTTAGAACTTAGATATTTCGCCATTTCATGATGCAAACATGCCAGGGGTTGTTTTTAGCCCATAATTCGCAATTTCAAGCAATTATTTCACGTTGTTCATTCATGATTATTGCGACTGTCATTGAATAATTTGATATTTGGGATCCTGTCCCCTATTCACCAACCCATTATTAAACTTAAGAATAAAGCATAGTCTTAGATTCGTTAAATTTAGCTCTGAGTTATTATAATACAGGCTAAAATGGTACAACTATCAATAACATATTATTTTGAAGACTCGTATAATTATAGATTTTATTGCCATGCTAGACTTGACTCAAAAGTAATTTTAGTGTATAACAGTTTTCTGAATATTCTTTATTATGTCCCCCACCACTATAGTGGGGGACATATATTGTTTTTGCCCTGTCTGTTGGTTGGTTTGTGTGTTTGTTTGTGCAAACTAACATTTGCAATAACTTTTGCAATATTGATCATAGCAACTTCATATTTGGCATGCATGTGTATCTCATAGAGCTGCACATTTTGAGTGGTGAAAGGTCAAGGTCATAGGTCAAATATATGGGTCAAAATCACTAATTTAATGTACACTTTTGCAGTCTTGAAGATAGCAGCTAAATTATTTGGCATGCATGTGTATCTCATGGAGCTGCACATTGTGGGTGGTGAAAGGTCAAGGTCATCCTTCAAGGTCAAATGTATGGGGGGACATAGTGTTTCACAAACACATCGCTTGTTTTTAGACTCGAGTCTTAAGTATTAGTTGGGGAATTTGGGTCCAGGGCCCGTACTCACCAAAAAATACTAAGACAGACTTAAGTGTTATAATAAAGAATATTTTTAACCAGGTTTTTAACCAGGTTTTCCGAAGGAAAAAACTGGTTATAAGATTGGCGAATGCGGGCGGGCTGGCTGGCTGGCTGGCGGGCTGGCGGAACAAGCTTGTCCGGGCCATAACTATGTCGTTCATTGTCAGATTTTAAAATCATTTGGCACATTTGTTCACCATCATTGGACGGTGTGTCGCGCGAAATAATTACGTCGATATCTCCAAGGTCAAGGTCACACTTTGAGTTCAAAGGTCAAAAATGGCCATAAATGAGCTTGTCTGAGCCATAACTATGTTGTTCATTGTCAGATTTTAAAATCATTTGGCACATTTGTTCACCATCATTGGACGGTGTGTCGCGCAAAATAATTACGTCGATATCTCCAAGGTCAAGGTCACACTTTGAGTTCAAAGGTCAAAAATGGCCATAAATGTCCCTTGAGATATAACCTTCATATTTGGTATGCATGTGTATATGGACAAGGCCTTTCCATACGCACAACAATTTTGACCCCTATGACCTTGACCTTGAAGTAGGGGTCTGCGTTTAGGTTTCAAAATCTGCGTTTAGGTTTCGAAAAATGCTCTTAACTTCTATGTCCCTTGAGATATAACCTTTATATTTGGTATGCATGTGTATATGGACAACGCCTTTCCATACGCACACAAATTTTGACCGTCCGTCCGTCCGTCCGTGTGTCCGTCTGAAAACTTTAACGTTGCTCATAACTTTTGCAATATTGAAGATAGCAACTTGATATTTACCATGCATGTGTATCTTATGAAGCTGCACATTTTTAGTGGTGAAAGGTCAAGGTCATCCTTCATGGTCAAAGGTCAAAAAAAATAAATTCATGTGCATATCTCCAATGTCAAGGTCGCCACGACTAAAAATATATTTATTTTAAAACAAACTTACAAAGGGGGTTAATTTTCTTTGTTCATTTCAAAAGTTCAGTTTGAGTTGTCTCCCTTTATCAGATTTTTTTTCACAATGAAAACCTGGTTTTGTGACAATTTTGTCCCTTGTTAAGATTGGAATATTCAAGAAATGCTAAAATTTAAAGTCAAACTTGGTATTAACCAACACTTATCTACATCATTCTTTATCCAAAACGTTTTGTTAGGACATTATCACCAGCAGTAGACTGTCTATACATGTATTCAAAAGCTGGACGTATTTTTGTTGGCTTTAAGTATTTTCTTTATTCTTAACTCTAAAATGGGTTTGTGAATGCGGGTCTTAGTTAGCAATTAATGTGACAATAAAACGATATGATGAAATATTAACTAACTTGAAACCGCTTCTGATGGGAGTTTTAATTCTACAAATGTAACAGAGCTGTTCCATAAAATCGCGACTTTGTTTCAATTTAAATGATCTCACATGCTAGTAAACGAGTAGTTGTAAACATATCTTATAACAATTTTGGTAATTTGATACATATCCTATAACTTTTTACAATTGAGTTTGCTTTTCTGTCGTATTATGTATAGCAACCACAAGTAACTCGAAGAGTTGAAAAACGCCGTTGTTTCTATAAATTTGAATTCACTTTTGATTGTTTTAAGCTGGTGTATACGAATATTTTACCCCAAAGCTCCTTCCATGAGCTTGACGCCTTGACGTCGTTTCCTGATAGAATGAAGACAATGTGTTGAACGGTTACCACCAAGAAGCGTTCTTTATTATCAATTACTTCTCAAATGTTTTTATTTCATCGAGTTACGCACCGTTGTTCAAATGTGTGTGAAACTCAAGATATCCGGTAAAAACTAACTCAACCAATATGACAAATATTTTCGTGTAAAAGGTAAAATGTAGAGAATGTTGAACCCCCGCGTTCGATGACAAAATGTCAGCTCTTCGAAAATTTGCAGAGACGGCAAATATCCGTTTTATTGAGGCATCGTTATTACGAGGAACAAAATCTGGTCTGGAAATAGAATCATAATAAAGGCGGATCTGGTCATTTGAAAGTGTGGCATTCATGACATATGCTGTGATTGGTCATGTATTGGGCAAAGGGATCAACACTCCATTTGGAAAACATAAGATTTTGTTGATGTTACTATTACGTCGATTTCCTTCAAATACTACACAGTACTCTTGTTCAGTGTTTCATGAGTTTAAATTATTAGATGCTTTACTTTTTTATTAGCGAGTCAGTCATAAATTAACCGCCGAATAACCATTTTGGGTGATGATAAATCATAAATCTTTGGGAGAAAAAAAAATCTAATTATTTCTCAAATTTATTTCAGAGCTCGCGAACAAGATTTTTTATCTATACTTGTACATAAAACATAAATTGAGGTGCCTCTAATTGTAGTAAGATGGTTAACCTTATCTCACTACAAAGTACCATTCGCCGTAACAAAGATCTATCAATCGACATCGACAGGCGTTTGGCTAAATGATCTGTTTCTTCAACCGGTGGAAGTAACAAACTTGCCGAACATAACATGGGAAGCGGACAACGACAACAAGCGAGGCATGGTATTGTAATGCGCATGGGGGTTAGAGGGTTAGGTTTAAGGTTAGGGTTAGTGTTAGGGGTCTGGTTGGGGTTATGATTAGCCTTAACCCATACTTTAACCCTAACCCGACCCCTAACACTAACCTAACCATAACCCAGGGTTATCACCCCTAGACCATGCCTCGCTCGTTGTAATTGTCCTCTTCCCAACTCATGTACATACATAATTGATAAATAGACAACATACTGAAACATACACCTTTTAAATTACAAAATTGCGTTTTCATACATTTAAATTTCGTGTATTCACGATAAAATATTTCTTGAAATTATAAAGTCTCCTTTGGGGAGGCTATGCTTAATGCATAACAATGTCTCGCGATACATTTATAACAGGATCTATTGATCGGAAATTTATTACCTTAGCGCGATCGACAACACCTTTGTCAAAACGTATGGTATACAATGTGCGTAAGCTAGATTATTCAAATCTATTAATCATTTGAACCCGGTTTTAAGTGCCGCTGTATATACTTACGTCAGATAAGACTCATAGAGGCCGTTTGTTTATAGAGATATGCCGTATATAGGAGCGTATTTCGACTACGTATATTTACTGCAAGTGATCGATACTGAATGAATGTCAGTTTCATTCTGCCATCATGGCTGGTTTAGTTTAGGAACGGGACTACATTTTATAATAGTGTAAGTTTTTATTTATATTATATTTATTTTATCTCTCATACTATTGGCATATTTTACAAAGTCTAATACATTCTCCGGTGCTTCTGATAATCTTAACCCATGTATGCCTAGCGTCTAGAAAATAGGCTTTGGCATGATGCGGCGTCTCATCTGGGTCTACGCTGTTTGCTTAAAGAAAATTCTGTAAGAAAAATTCTTAATATACAAATAAATATACTAGACATCCCTAATTGTGGAAATAAATTGATCCAATTAAGAAGGATGGGAGAGTCCACTAGGCATAAAGGTTCCACGTCTGATATCGTTTTCCATCGTTCGTATTATTACTCCTGGGCGTTTTACTTTTTGGAAACTATAACTCACTGCAGTTTGTTTTTCACCTGTTTTTTTTTTTCAAATTTCGCTGGGACTAAAAGCTACGGATAAACGTTTAACTTCATGAATAGTTAATAACGAACACACATCTATAAAGATCTTGAGTTTCGATAAATATTAATTTCGTTCTTAATGAATGGTAATTGTTACAGACAATTTATACGCGATTTTGTCATACTGCATTCCAATACGTCATTAAATCGGGTTTATTTGTATATTTAAAAATGCAGCAATACAAGAAATACATTGAACGGTATTTCACAGGATATCCGTAATGTACTCATCCACACGAACACATAAATTGAAGAACAGACAAACGAAAACCTGCTATACACACGTTTCATTTGGATTAAACATGCAATTAAGGTATTTTAATATCAAATAAACCCAATGACTAACCTGATTCAACAATGGGTTTAATCGGGCAATAGGTTAGTCGTGAAATTCGATTACAGGCATTGACATGGAACACTTGCAATACCACACTGTGATTCAACGTTTATTATTGTTTATCCTTTTTTCACCTCGTTTAACGTGTCAGCAAACTGGTAAATTAAATTAAAGAAACTATTCTTTAAAAGTGTACAATGTGAGGACGTGTATTATTGTTGCTGATCTTTCAACTGACCTTGTTGGGAAGTCCGAGTCAGTTGTTAAATTAATAATTCAAGTGCTTGCCTTAATGTCAAGTGCCAGCTCCAAATACTAATACATATAACACCAGCATGGTTCTTGTGTTTTCTCTAAACTACATAGTAAGATACTCTACCATGACTCTCGCGGGAGCAATTTACAATAAATATAATTATTTCTCGCATCACGTGCATGATGACCGGATTGGGTCCATATAGCAATAAGATTTAAAATATAATTATTTCTCTGTGAAAAGGGCGTTTAATGCATGTGCGTTAAGTGTCGTCCCAGATTAGCCTGTGCAGTCCGCATAGGCTTATCAGGGACCACACTTTCCGCTTTTATGATATTTTTCGTTTTAAAAAAGTCTCTTGTTAGCAAAAATCCAATTTAGACAGAAAGTGTTATCCCTGTTTAGCCTGTACAGACCGCACAGGCTAATCTGGGACGACACTTTACGCACATGCATTAACCCCACTTTTTACAGAGTACGGCGCAAAAATAATATAAAATTAATACAGGTGATTGACGATCGTTGACAGCCCCTTTATTCGATGACAGGGACCTTTTAACAGATTTTGGTAGATAGAAGTTTGTCATTAAATGCTTTATATTGATAAATGTAAACATTGGATTTAAAAAGCTCAAGTAAAAAAAACAATAATAAAATTACAGAAAGAAAAAGGTAACCCTTAACTGGGCTCGAACCTTTGACCACTGGATTAAATGGCTAACGCTTAGACCACTCGGCCATCCGTGCTCAAACAATGAGAGATGTATTTTACACTTTATATAATCAATCTTCGTAGTGACACAAAATATAACGACAACAACTGAACTGTCCGAGGCAATTGTTTAATCGTTTCGCGTTGCAACGCTTTATAATTTTCAGGTTTTTAAATCGTCAAAAGATGCATATAATGGATATTTTAGAGCATAGTAAATGTTCCGTGTTATTGTTTCCTCACAAATATCATAACTACAACGAACATTTGCGAATCTGAAACATTTTTTTTTAATTTGGTCAATTTACCAAAACGTGAAATGGTCCCTTTACGTGCGTATGTTTTTTTAGATTCCAGTAATCCGCAATGGCGCCTGTGGTAGGCAGCAGCGACCTCGTGGTGGAGGGCCGGCAGATAAGACCGGTGCCGCCCTACCCCGGGTTCGACATAGACGGAACATACAGGGCTGAGTCCCCGGTTCCCCGGGTAAAGGGCTTAGGGGAGGAGTTCTGGACTCGAAACCAAGGCTCCATCGACGATTGGGCGTTCTACGGCGAGAGTATGGCGAGTCCCCGGCCAGAGCCGCGGTGTCCGACGGCGGAGGCCACGGCCAACTGGACATATGGTCGTAACGGAAGTATCAAGCCGTTGATAGACGGCGTGGCGACTCCTCGGCCGGAAACAGCGCCTCCGAGGATAAAGATTGAAGGAGAGGCGATCGCGACCGTCAGCCGTGGTGGTCGAATGTGTCGTCTGCTAACCAAGTATGCCGAAGAGGGTGCCTCTCCAAGGGTACCACGCGTTAAACCGGAAGCCGAAGAAACAGCGGAAGTTCACAAAGGGGGCCGTATGGAAAAACTCGTTCACAGTTACGGTAAACTGCCGCTTTCCGCGCGTGCCGTACCGCGCGTGAAACCCGAAGCAGAAGATAATGCGGAGCTTGGCAAGGGCAAACGCATGAGTAACCTGGTACATAAATACGGTCGCCTTCCGCTGTCTGCGCGCGACCCACCGAGGGTTAAACCGGAAGCTGAAGATAACGCTGAACTAGACAAGGGGAAAAGGATGGGCAAGCTGATTCACAGCTATGGCCGGATGCCCCTTTCGGCGCGTGCAGTCCCCAGAGTTAAGACCGAAGGTGAAGAGAACGCCAGATTAGGCTCTGGTTTCCGGATGGACAGACTGGTGCACAGTTGCGAGACGCTGCCTCGATCCCCGCGTTCCCCTCTCAGAGTGAAGCACATAGAGGGAAATAACAATAGTTTCAGGGGTAGGGGAAGCATGGGAAAGATATTCAGGGACATGGGAAGAAGAACGTGTATATTCCAACCTGGTGTGAAGAAATCTTCGTATCTAAAGACATCAATGATGTAGCGATACCGAAACTTTTTTAAGTTGTTCGCATCAGTCAGTAACATGCGAGTTTGTTATTTGTTTACGTGTTTCTGGTCGCTTATAAGCAGTATTTTATTTCAATTTGTCACGTAAGATTGTATTATTGTTTTATTTAGAAAAAAAAATGCATAAATACGCATACCTGTGAAAGCTCGTTACATGCGTTTTTTACGTTGTTATGTAGTTAATGTTCGCTGTGTCAGAAACATGAGTTACTATAGCATACAATCTGCTTTAATGGTGAGCTCAACATATTCAGACCCGTCTGTATTCACAATCTACCCAGTGCGTGCATTTTAACGCCTTACAGTATGAGTCAGTAGCTCACTTCCGGTTTCGAACGTATGCCAATATCAAGGTGTATTTAGCTATTTATGATGATTGGCAAATGTATTAAGTGCCAAATCTCAACTTGCCGGGTGTTTATTACCGGCTCTTCACCAATGCTTAACTTCGATATTGTGATACATACACGAACAATTTGATTTATAACATACATGTAATTTGTTATATAAACTTGGTCCCGCACAAAGACCTACAAAATTCACGTACGTTGGGACCTGGATCGAACACCGGTCGTCCGAACGAGATGCGAATGGGCTAATCTAGAAGTAAAAGATTGTAAGGTGGACCGGATATGACGTCAGCCGTGAGACCAAGCGGTTGAATTCCAGCATTCGATCCCCACTTAGGCAATGTTGCGACGCTTTCATTTTAAATTTACAGTTCAGACGGTACACTTATTTTTCTCACTACATTGGTTATAAGTAGCACTGATCTATTCTTCATTTATTTAACAATTGCACACAAGTTTCACAATATTGCCCAACTAAAATGTTTCAACCCTTCGAACATTTTGTTTATTCTCTACTTATTGCTGATCTAAATTAAACGTAACCGTTGATGTGAATTTTGTTTGTGGCAATGACATTTTAATACATATTTTCATTAATTAATAGAGAGCCTGAAAAAAGTAAACATCGAACGACAGGAAAAAAGGTAATTGGTGGAGCCAATTTGACATAAAAACAAACACCAGCATGAGCTGTAATAAATGTTCTCGTATTTTGCGACAGACAGTATACTTTAGATCTTTTTGAATATCCAAAGAACTGGTTCTTCCCAAGAATTGGACTCGATAATATGCCTTTCTATGATTGAGCTAGTCCGATTCCGTCGTTTCTATCAAATATCGGGCTGATCACATTTCATGTTTCTTTGCATTTATTCTGTTCCAACTGCATCACGTTGTTGAACCCAACTTGCAATAATTAATGATATGTAACTAGGTGAAGGTGAAGAACTAGTTCTATCTTTATATTTCCTTTATTGGTTCAGGGACTAAAATTATAGTCTGTGGTTACACATTAAAATCCAGAGGCCCACAATGCGATAGCGCGATCATACGATGGCGACAATGCTCTAGTACGATGGCGACAATGCGATAGTACGATGGCGACAATGCGATAGTACGATTGCGACAACGCGATAGTACGATGACGACAATTCGACAGTGCGACAATACGATGGCGACAGTGTGATAGTACGATGGCGACATGCGATAGTCATATCGTACTTTCGCCATCGTATCATCGCATTGTTGCCATCGTACTATCGCGTTATCGTACTGTCGTCATCGTATTATCGCATTGTCGCCATCGTACTATCGCACTGTCACCATCGTATTGTCGCACTGTCGTCATCGTATTATCTCAATGTCGCCATCGTACTATCGCACTATCGCATTGTCGCCATCGTACTATCGCAATGTCGCAATCGTATTGTCGCACTGTCGTCATCGTATTATCGAACTATCGCATTGTCGCCATCGTACTATCGCACTGTCGCCATCGTATTGTCGCACTGTCGTCATCGTATTATCGCATTGTCGCCATCGTTCTATCGCGTTATCGTACTGTCGTCATCGCATTGTCGCCATCGTACTATCGCACTGTCGCCATCGTATTGTCGCACTGTCGTCATCGTATTATCGCATTGTCGCCATCGTTCTATCGCGTTATTGTACTGTCGTCATCGCATTAACGCATTGTCGCCATCATACTATCGCACTGTCGCCATCGTATTGTCGCACTGTCGTCATCGTACTATCGCATTGTCGCCATCGTACTGTCGCACTATCGCATTGTCGCCCTCTGGATTTTAATGTGTAACCATGATGGCACTAACGGTATTCCGTAACAATGAGTCAAAACTTAAGCTTGTCATGGTTGAGGCTTCGTGTCTAAATAAGTAACAAGTTGTCTTTTCTCTATGAAGACGTTCTAAGTTGAACAAACGGGCATAAACATTATACAGCACATTTTACCGCACGTTCAGCTTCCGATATCGCAAGTGTACTAGTGTACAATCATGGCGTACGTTTAAAATGGCAGACAAGCGGTAGGGCAACCGAACAAGCACTTGTGCACAGATAAACAGCCAAAAACAGACGGACGGACAGGGTCTATTATCTCAGATATACACTGCCTGTTCCTGTATTCAATAGCTCAATATGTGCAAATTAAATATTTTGAGGGACAAATTACAAGCGCACGTCTTGTCTACTTACTTGTAAATACCGCTTTAAAAGGTTGGGGCTCATGAATATTGTGTAGAACATTGAGTATACGAAATTTGTTATAAAGCTAAATTGGTGTACACAAAACAATTCGCTTTTACAGAGAGAAATACTTATAAAGCTATGTTTCTATGCCTTCTTAAAACTGCGTTAACTCGTTCGTCTACGTCATCGTACGCTGGCTTAAAAAGGATTAAGGACACATTTTATTTTTCAGTATTTATCACGTATTTATTTTAAGTTATTTCGTACGCAGGCGATAGTTGTTACTTGTTCATGTAAAACATATCGCATGTGCGCGTAACAGTTTTCGCGTGCGCACGTTTGAAAACTCTTTAACCCAATATTTGATAATTATGTCCCCTTTATGTCGCCTTATGTGCGCATATACACTATTACCATATTTTGGTGCACATTTTTACGTTACACCTGCTTGTCTGATAGCCCAGCGTTCAGCTGTCAATGCCAGGTAAGATTAGAGTTAATGGAATTTCAATAGAGATCAAATTTTGCATGCACAAGTGGACACACGATACGTGTCTTCGCTGTGTGCATAAAATAAAGGAGGGATCTGTTGTATTCGCTCCGTCATTCAAGCGAAGAATATTTCTATGCTGCCGTTCAAACCGTGTTACACAATCGAAAGATTGATGAGGGATGCAATAAAATGTATAGTTTATTTACACGTATCCGATGTGTCCTCAAAACGAAGCATAAAATTTAATTGAACATGATTCGTTTTAAAACATGGGTAATTTTATAAAACATAACAGAATTCGCTTTGGTGATTTGTACAGTTCACTTATAAAAGTGATATAGGAAATATTTTATTTAGCGCTGTCTATTACGTGCGCACACGATAGCTCAAAGACGTGATAACTACGTCTCTGGATAGCTACTACGTGCGCACGCGATATTTATTACTTGCGCACGCGATGTTTATTACTTGCGCACGCGATATTTATTACTTGCGCATGCGATATTTATTACTTGCGCACGCGATATTTATTACTTGTGCACGCGAAATTTATTACGTGCGTACGCGAAAGCAATGTCGTGAGCAAGAAATAGTTATGATGAGTACACGCGTATATAATGTACGCTGCTACTACACTACAGCGTAGGGAAATGCGGACTACCCTCTGATTGTTCATACGTAACCTATACATACAAATCGTGTCCCAGTTTCAATTACGCATAACCGGTTAGTTCCGTCCCCAATTCCCAAAGACTTTCAGAGTCAGTGCTGGTTCAGAAAATTTTCATGGGACGACGGAATATACTATCAATAAAAGCTTTATGTTGCTTTCAAGATATAAAATAACACGAATTGCCATTTGTCTTGAATTGTGAGACAAAAGCACTGACATAGTATAGTGTCCATGATAGAAGATAAATCGTTAAATTTACTAGCCACACATGTGTGACGTACGCGGTCAGTCTGTCTGAAAATCTTTCCTGTGGGCCAGAATAGGCTAGCGACATTCGTCAGTATGCTATAAATAATACAGTGTGACCTCAATTTTAAATCGGAAAGTATCCTGGTTTGATGTTCCATTTACAAGACGCAATAAGATTTTAAATGAGTCTAATGCAATATGTTGCCAGCGTAACTCCAGCCGAGCTTGTGCATCCGCGCAGTCTCGTCAGGATATGGATACCGCGCAGTCTCGTCAGGATATGGATACCGCGCAGTCTCGTCAGGATGGATACTGAGGAGGATACTTAGGAGAAACCTTGCGTGCTTTTTAATGAAGGAAAGCGTAGCCAATGACCAGACTGCGCAAGTGAGTAGACTGGGCTGGAGCTACTCTGTCCGCATATACATGTACCACAACACCAACTTTCGCATGACGCGGATGAAACAGTGGTATTCGTGTGAGGGCACATATGAGGTGATCTCACGTTGTAAAGTGTATATCTACGAACACTATTTTGTAGTTTAATTTACGTGCATTTCATAACAAACATTTCAAGCGGTGGATATGCGACTGTTAAGTGAAAAAAAGAACACAGAATTACTGAAACCTTTGTAATTAATTTAGTAACTTGAAAACATAAATGTTCTACCTTTATTTCAAAGTCAGGATATACGCCGTATGTATTTTTTTTTAAAGATATATCTTGTTTATACTGGCTGATCTTAAACGGATTCAGATTGGTCATATATCGCGTGCACACGTTATAGTTAGCGCGTACGCACGTAGATCTAATAGATATCGCATGCGCGTTAAAGGGGCCGCCCAACAGATTTTGGCATGTATTGAAGCATGTCATTAAATGCTTTATATTGATAAATGTAAACATTTGACATAAAAATCTCCAGTAAAAAACACAACAAGAATACAATTTTAAAAAAGGAAACAAGTAACCCTCAACAGGGCTCGAACCACTGACCCCAGGAGTCCTGGAGTCTCCCGCCTAGACCACTCGCCCATCCATGCTCATGCTTTGCGCGGACGTATTTTTTACCTATATAAGCAATCGTCGTAGTTTCCCAAACTACAACGACAACAACAGATCTTTCCAATTTATTCAATCGTTTCGCGTCGAACGACGCTTTATAATTTTCAGGTTTTCAAATCGTCAAAAGATGCATACAATAGTTATTTAAGAGCATGGTAAATGGTCAGTATTATTATGTCCTCAAAAATATCATAACAAAAACGAAAATTGCGAATCTGAAACAACTTTTTTTAAATGTTGTCAATTTACCAAAACGTTGGACGGCCCCTTTAAGAATAAGCGCTTAAAATTTCCGCTATGCCACCTTTATGCTCCCGTACATTTGCGGTCGGCTCCACTCCATGCTTGATCGAAAAGGTGACTACTATTGTATACAATACAATTTCCCGTATGTGAAAGCTCGTGTAAACAACATGGCTTCAGACAGAGTGACAAAAGCGGCTCTCGCTGCTGAAAAAGAGTTTTCGAAGTTTTTGGATGAATTAAACCAGTACGAATTCATGAAAGTGTATGATAATGAAGATCAGGTAAGATTCTGTTACATACAATAGTTCTTTCACGCTGTCATGTTTTCTTTATCGCATTAATAGTGTTTGACTTTTAACGCGCTTCAGTAATTGCGAATGGCAATTAAATAACAGGGATTTAAAATGTTGAATGAAGACAAAACAGCTGAATTATAGAAAAACTAAACGATCTACATAGCTTATTATATTTAAACTTACTTAAAGTAGAATTGTTCCATATATTCATATGTATGAATTGATGCATCAAAAGCTAGTGTTTTATAAACGAAATTTTGGAATGTTATAACCTATTTGAATTATTGGACTACATTAATTGATGTTACCAGTTCAATTGAAATGACTCTGAGATATGCACTACTCGTTATTGCTACTGCTACTACCATTACTGTCAGTACCAATTCTACAACCACAACTCCTCCTCCTGCTGCTGATGCTGCTACTATTGTTGTTAATACTACTACAACTACTACTGCTTCTGCTGTTTCTACTATAAATATTATGATGATAATGATAATAATAATAATAATAATAATAATAATAATAAGAAGAAGAAGAAGAAGAATTATTACAATAATTAATATTATTATTATTAGCTAGGCTGTTTTCGGAGAAAACCCGAGGTATTGTCACAGCCAGCTCGTCGTGTTTGCCGTCCGTGTCAAGGTTTGTAAAGGTTTTAAACATTGGCTCTAAAATCAAAGTCCTTCCACCAGTACAACTTTGAAACTTCATTTGTTGATGCACCTTGATGAGTTCTACACGCCACACCAATTTTTGGGTCACTAGGTCAAAGGTCAAGGTCACTGTGACCTTTAAAAAAAAAATAATAAATAAATAAAATCTGACAAGCTTTCGCAGCCGAGCCTGGTACCCATTATGCGGTGCTCTTGTTATATAATTGGCAGAAATAAAGAAAATGTCATTTTTGTAAACACATTTTTAAATAATTTTTTTTTTAGAATTAAACACAGCAGAACAACAGCATCGTGTATATTGGTTCAGTTCACATTCCTGGTTTCGATCAATTATACATAAATGAGTGGAAAAAGGTTGATCATGTTTGAGATGCATCAAGATGCCTTTAAGTACACCTGTTTTATGGATCAATAACAAATTTTTTATTGCATTTATCTTGTAATCCTTGAGGGGTGTGCACTTGATAATTTAGATTTAATTCTAAAGACAAATTGCTGTTATAATCATATGACTTTAAACTTCACGGATGTTAAATTTGAGGTATGTGAAGTAAAAAACAAGTCGAGCATTCACACAATTTTTTTTAAATGATATCCTTATCATTAATTACATATTATATGCTTTTTTTTTACAATAAACATTCAAACTACAAATTAAGTCGGGTAGTTTTTCTTGTTTTATTAGTAAGCCTGTTTTGTTTACAATTAATAAAATACATATTATGATTGTCTAATTACAGTATAATTATGTAATGCTAAATGTTGTCATGTTACATTTACACAGTCTTTAAAAATTTATTTTTATGTCTTGCATCAAGGATGGAAAAATAAAAAAAGAATGTTTTAATATAAGGAAATGAACATGAAAATGATGTATCGATTTTATAAGGAAATTAACAACTGTATTTGTGCAAATAAATTTTTTTCTACTTTAATACAGCTGATTGTAAAATAAACAAGTGTGTAGCAATTTTAAAATTTAGACTAACATGCCAAACATCTCTTAAATGATGAGGAAAAAAGATACCAACTTATGTGAAGCAAAATGCCTGCATTTCTAATTAACTATAAGATAAAGCATGGCCATTTTGTTATCAGATTTTAGGATCTCTTGCTATTCAGTACCACATTCTTGTCCATTAATCTAACACTTTGTCAATGCACCAAAATAGATGTATGTGGTGAATTTCTCACTTGCTAATTTAAAGTGTCCCTGTCAATATTTGTGTTGAACACATCGTTTTATTGTCACCTTGAGACAAGCTTGATGTAACTTGATTTACTTAAACTTAAATTAACGTCTTGTAGATGACTTGGGGCAAACAAATTTCATTGATTTACAGTCTGGCTTGAAGATCCTTTTAACATTTATTTATATTATGTTTTAAATTGTTAATTACTATCTTTCAGAACATTTACAAACATTTATTATTTGTATTATTTAATCTATTGCATATACATATTATGTTCATACTTAATGAATATTAATGTTTTTCCAATACTAAGTAAATGTTAAATAACAAAGTGTAAATAAAACATCAATTTACCATAAAATTATTTAGAGCAATGACACGTGTTAGGGACTAATTTTAATTACTGCATGACATGAAATAAAAGAACTATTTGTCAAAAGATAAGATCAATATTTTTGTACAAAATGTTCCTTTGTTGAATGCAAAGTAATGCAACCATTGGTTGAAGCATGAACAACCTCTGAATGATTTTTTTCTTTTATTGAAATAAAAAGATATTGAACCTCACATAAAAATGTCCTTCTGTGTCTATATGACGGTCTACGTCCATAAAATACCATAAAATACCGTAGAGATAACCTATATCTAGATCAATAAAATACCATAGAGGTAATCTAGGTCTAGGTCCATAAAATACCATAGAGGTATTCTAGGTCTAGTTCCATAAAATACCGAAGTGGTAATCTATTTCTAGGTCCATAAAATACCAAAGAGGTATTCTATGTCTAGGTCCATAAAATACCAAAGAGGGAATCTATTTCTTGGTACATAAAATACCAAAGAGGTATTCTAGGTCTAGGTCCATAAAATACCATAGAGGTAATCTAGGTCTATGTCCATAAAATACCTGAGGGGTAATCTACATCTAATTCCATAAATTACCATAGAGGTATTCTAGGTCTAGGTCCATAAAATACCATAGAGGTAATCTAGGTCTAGGTCCATTAAATACGGAGAGGGAATCTAGGTCTAGGTCCATAAAATACCTGAGGGGTAATCTACATCTAGGTCCATCAAATACCATAGAGGTAATCTAGGTCTAGATCAATAAAATACAGGAGAGGTAATCCAGGTCTGGGTACATAAAATACTGGAGCGGTAATTTATGTCTAGGTCCATCAAATACCAAAGAGGTAATCTATATCTAGATCCATAAAATACCGGAGAGGTAATCTAGGTCTAGGTCCATAAAATACAGGAGATGTTATCTATGTCTAGGTCCATAAAATACAATAGAGGTAATCTATGTCTAGGTCCATAACATATCAAAGAGGTAATCTATATCTTATTCCATAAAATACCATTGAGGTAATCTAGGTCTAGGTCCATAAAATACCAAAGATCTTATCTATGTTAAGGTCCATACAATGCCATAGAGGTAATCTATATCTAGGTCCATAAAATACCATACATGTAATCTATGTCTAGGTCCATAAAATAGCACAGAAGTAATGTAGGTCTAGGTCCATAAAATACCATAGAGGTAATCTATATCTAGGTCCATAAAAAAACATAGATGTAATCTATTTCTAGGTCCATAAAATATGGAGAGGTAATCTAGGTCTAGGTCCATAAAATAACATAGATGTAGTCTATATCTGGTTCTATAAAATACCGGAGAGGTAATCTGTGTTTAGGTCCATAAAATACCAAAGAGGTATTCTATGTCTAGGTCCATAAAATACCATAGAAGTAATGTGGGTATAGGTTTATAAAATATCATGGGGTAATCTAGGTCAAGGTCCATAAATAACCATAGATGTAATTCATGTCTAGGTCCATAAAATACCAAAGAGGTAATCTATGTCTAGGTCCATAAAATATCAAAGGGGTAATCTAGGTCCATAAATTACAGAGAGGTAATCTAGGTCTAGGTTCAAAAAATAACATAGAGATAATCTATGCATGGTTCCATAAAATACCGGAGAGGTAATATATGTCTAGGTCCATTAAATACGGAGAGGTAATCTAGGTCTAGGGTCCATAAAATAACATAGAGGTAATCTATGGATAGGTCCATAAAATACCAATGAAGAAATATATGGCTAGGTCCATAAAATACCAAAGATGTAATCTATGTCTAGGTCCATTTAATAACAAAGTGGTAATATATGGCTAGGTTCATAAAATACCAAGGAGGTAATCTATGTTTAGGTCCATAAAATAACATACTAGGTAATATATGTCTAGTTATGGAGAGGTAATCTAGGTCTAGGTCCATAAGAATGTCTGGTTCCATAAAGTACCATATAGGTAATCTATGGCTAGGTCCTTAAAATACCAAAGAGGTTATCTTTAGCTAGTTACATCAAATACCATAGAGGTTATCTAGGTCGTGGTCCATAAAATACCACAATGGTAATCTATATCTAGATCCATAAAATACCAAAGAGGTAATCTATGGCTAGGTCCATAAAATACCAAGGAGCGAATCTAGGTCTAGGTCCATAAAATACCAAGGAGCTAATCAAGACCCGGGTTACAATTTCCTTTAATGGACCCCACATGCCAAATATGGGAGTGCTGAAACAATACAATCTAGGGTTACTCACTGCTGATTTCCACTATGCATAAGAAATTATTGTAGAACGATTTTGAAACAGCAAATAAATTAAAACTGAAAAATTATTTATTTGGTCACAAGAAATTGATAACATGGTCGTCGGAATGGTTGCAGCTGAAATAAATAAAATGAAATTTAAAAAATTATTTTTTGTGTGCCCTTTAAATTATTTTGGAAGAGAATTTAGTCAAAGAAGTGATCAATTTTTTGTAGCTTTTATATCACCATTTTTTTTAATAACATGTATTTTAAATATCTAACTCTTTATAGGACATGTATTTCAAAGTGAGAATATATTTACAATTTGAACTTCAGACGAGAATAATATAATTTTTGTCAAGGTTTATGCATTTAAAATCTTCTGTTATACACTTATTGATACGCAGATTGAAAATGTTCAGTACAATACATTAACCCATTTATGCTTTGCGTCGAGAAAAAAGGCCTTGGCAAACAGCGTAGACCCAGATGAGACGCCGCATGATGCAGCGTCTCATCAGGGTTTGCGCTGTTTGCTTAAATGAATTTCTGTAAGAAATATTATAAATTTAGAAATTTACTAGACATCCCTAATTTTGGAAATAAATTGATCCAATTTAGAAGAATGGGAGAGTCCACTAGGCCTAAATGGGTTAAATCAAGAAACCCACTTTGGGCCCAATGGCCTAGAAAGAATCAGCCGGACGGCACCAAAATGGACCATAGCGAACTTTGAGCATGAAGCAAGTCAGGAGGTCAAATGTCAAGGTCAATATTTAAGTTCATTTTTCTGAAGCATATAGCTTTGTTCAGCATTGATAGATTTTCACTGAAACCTTGTAAATGCTTCACACACCCAGGTCCTTAAAGGCCAAATATCAATGTTCTAATTTTAGATCAAATTTCAAATTTAAAAAGTACTAAGGTTTCCAGACTCTTTCCAATTGTGACCTCAATTCAAAATACAGGTGTGTTTTTCTTTGCTACAATAAAACTTTATTGATACATATGGACAGCGCTCTGTAAAAAAGGGGTTTAACACATGGGCGTAAAGTGTCATCCCAGATTAGCCTGTGCAGTCCACAAAAAAGAGGCTTTCTTGAAATGAAAAAATATCATAAAAGTGGCAAGTGTTTTCCCGATTAACCTTGCTGACTGCTCATGCTATTCTGGAATGACAATATACATGTACACACATGCATTAAACCCCTTTTTCACAGAGCACGGCCCATATTGTTTCAAATAAGCAAGAAGCATTACTGGATCCATCGAATCCAAATCCTTTTATATCATTGCATGGACTTTTGTTATGTAAACATGAAACGTGTTTAAACACGCATTTTGTTCATGCAACCTTGAGGTTCATTTAACTATGGTAAAATAGTGACGTTACATTAATTAACATTACTTTCTGCATCGCATGCAACTGCACTTCCCATGAGCATGCTTGCTTGCATACTTTGCAGTTTATAAAGTAATTAGAGCTTGTACATTATGCAGCTACAGCCAGCCCTATTGTATATAAATTCTGCAGTTCATTGTGCCTTTGCAATTTGAAACATCAAACACTCTACTGATTGCAACTGACAAATTTTTACCTTTTTTTCATGCAACTTTTTTTTGCCCAGCACTCCAAAACATGTGGAATAGCATTTTGAAATTGTTAAGAAATATGTTAACCCTTTCAGCGCTGGAACCAAATTTTAAAAGCCTTTGCAAACAGTTTGGATCCAGATGAGACGCCAAAGAATGTGGTGTCTCATCAGGATCCAAACTGTTTGCTATTCTAATAGTATTCTTTGAAAAAAAAATTGAAGAAAATGCTTATTTTAGAAATTCAGCAGACAACATTTTAGCAGATGACAAATTTCCCAGCATGCAAAGGGTTTATGTAGCGAACATGACCTCAAACTTCATAATATTTTAGTGAATGTGTAAAGAAATATTGTACATTCGGCCTTAGGAATTCCAAAACAAAGTTTAGGGTTCAAAAAAAAAAATCAGGGTATGTCAGGTAAGTGAAAACAAATTCACTTCCAAAACTATGATAGAACAAGAAATTCTGACAGCCTGAGCACATCATAGAAAATGTTATGTAAGTTGCAAGAATATTTGTCTGTTATTATGAATGAATCAAAATTATATTTGAAGTATCAATGTTAACCAATAACTAACTTTTGTTAATGCATGTTTGATAATCCACTAGAGTTTTACTAAACAGAAATCATTGTTTATGGCCAGATAAAAATGATAAATATAAGCATATTTTTTTTTTAAACTTCAGCAATCTTCTTATGTTGATATGTGCACATTATCTTATATAGTGGAAGAAATTGCGCATTTGAAATACTTATACCCTTTCATGTCAGTGAATTTTTGTGCTTTTATTTGTTACAGCCTGTGCCTTTTGAATTGGGAAAATTAGCGCGATAAACAGTGAAATTGGGAAAAATAGCGCAATAAACCATGAAATTGGGAAAAATTAAGCAGTATAAATATTATTATAAGTAACAGAATTAATATTGTTTTAAGTGCATGTTCAGAGGGTTTTCTAGCCATTTTGGTAAAAGGAATCTGGTCAAATTGGGATTATTTTTTTTAATCAATAAAAGTGGCAAATTTGGGAATTATTTATGACAATAAAGGACAAAATTAAAGTTATATATTTTGTAGGATGTTTAAAAAATAAAGTTGAGATCTAGAGTTAAGAAATCATAATTAAGTCATAAGAGACTTCTTTCTTAAAAATAAAAAAA
This sequence comes from Dreissena polymorpha, assembly GCF_020536995.1. Classification (NCBI taxonomy): domain Eukaryota; kingdom Metazoa; phylum Mollusca; class Bivalvia; order Myida; family Dreissenidae; genus Dreissena; species Dreissena polymorpha. The sequence continues at coordinate 29,012,111 of NC_068366.1, read as the reverse complement.
TTTTTTTTTTTTTTTTTGGAAATTGGGCTTTATTTTGGGAAATTTTGGTCAGATTTTTGGAAAAAAACGTGGAATTTTGCGATTGGGAAGCAGCTGAAAATCGGTGGTAATTTTGGGCAAAAAAAATCACTGCATGTTTTAAAAGTTAGACGGGGTTTATTAATGTCAGCTCATTCATAAAGTGAAAACGTGAATGGCTTTTGTAAAGTCCACTTCAATTCTATATGAAAGGGGATAATGAGTCCGTCCTTGACCAACAAGGTTAAGCCTCACTACTTTGAGGACAAAAGTTTAGTCAATCTATAGGATAACCAAATTAGAGTTTAAAGGATTTTTTTGGGTAAAAAATGTAAATCGTTACTTGAAAAACAATACTGTATTATTTGTTATCAAGAGGGGAAAGCTTGTCTGTGTTTCCATACTGACAATAGTATGCATATCTTAATTCCTAAATAATGTGCTCTTATGAATGTTGTCCATGGTTTATTCAAGTGTGCATGGGTTGCATTTAGGATATTAAGTGTCGGAATGTTGGTTTTACGTTGTACATAGTTGAAATGTATCTATGTTACAATGGAGACAGTGTTTTTATGTGTCCAGTGGTATTTTTAGCGGGGGCATGGGCATCCGCACATAGGGGCAAATGGGGTCAGCTGACCCCCCCCCTGGAAAATCAGTGAGCGAAAGATGGTTGAATATGGAAAAATCTAAACGTGTACAATTATGATTCCTGAATTGAACAATTTGGGTCAGAATGACCCCTAGTTAGTTTCACACGATTATCAACGCCCATTTACATGTAAACAAGTCATGGATGCGGTTATTGCACAATTTAATTTACTCTCAAAACATTGTTTTAAACATATTTAATTCGTGCGAAATCGAGGGGAGGAGTCAATCAACTTACATTTATTCAGTCCCTGAATAGGAAGTGAAGGCAACGTGGGTCTCTGCCGAATTTCTTGATGATTTTTTTAATAAACATATTCTTGTTGGTGTTGATCCAATCCATGTGAACGCTCATCATGCATAATCATGAGAGCCTGTCGTCGGACATGGTGGATCTTAGCCATGCCTTGACTCGTCTCAGCGTGCTGAATGATCATTCCACCGTACAAGTGGTGGTGGGCAGGGTTAGTAATATGATAATCACCTTATGCACCGCAGGAAACAAATCCATTTTTTGACCAAGTCAACAAAAGCTTACTTATTCAGTTTGATGGATTCCTTCTTGTTCATGTCATACCATGACATTGTGTCTTGTTCAAAATTATTGATTTGATAAAATTCGTCGATGGTTCGGACTGTATCTTTATAGTCTGATCGATCAATTTTTTTTATTTGGTTCGGATCCCGATGGAGTTGATATAACATGAACGCAGGCATATTAGATTCTGAAAATCAGCTTCCTAGAGACTGGATCAATGAGTCCATGTACGGAATATAAAATCGACTGCGTCGATAGTATTCTTCACTGGTTCCACCAACATTTGCTCGGTGTATGTGACAGCCACAATTCCATGGTAATTGTCATTGTAACACCAATATCATCTGCCGTTGTTAATGCCGGTCCGAATATATCCTCGGCGAAAATCGAATCCGCATTTTCTAGATGATCTGTGAACATCAATGTCAGGTTATCGACGTGTTTTTTGACACTGATGATGTCTAATTCAACAGCCTGAAGTGCTTTCGTGATGGGCTCTAAAATGGACGAATATTTGGCTATTATGTGGAGCGTTATCACAAATGTCGCCGTTCCACTTGCCGTCTATAGCTGATGTGCTCTCTGTCGTTCTTTCGTATTCTGTTAGTTTGGCGCTAAATATTCTAACTGACGGCGTATTTCATTGAAATGGTTAGCAAAGATTCGTATGCTTTTTTACTTTGCAGTCCACCTTGTTTCGCTTTACAATGGTGTGTTTGGAACTAGCCATCTTCTCTTAGGGCTCTCTCTCTGATATACTTAATGATTTCTTTCGCAGTTCCTATGGTATTACGTATGTCAGAAACTGTATGAGAAAAGTCACTATGATCAAAGGTAACAAAAATAGGTATAACCCACTCCAATACAGTCAATTTATCAATTCCAAATTCTAACCCGTAACCTTACAGATATACTTCATGATGCACCATTATCTGACCTTATTCTCAAATTTTTCGACGCCTCCGGCGGCAAAGGGGGACAAACCTCCCTTGAGCCCCACTGGGATAATTCCTGCGGACGCCCATGGCGGGGGTGGGGTAGGGGTGGGTTGGTGGGTGTTGGGGGTAGTGGGTGCGTGGGGGAGGGTGGGGTGGTGGGGATCATCTGTGTACAATGTATACATTTCTTGTTGACAATTTATTTGCTTGAAATACCTCCCTACAAAATTTGTTTTGTAACCAGAATAAAATGTGCTCATGACGAGCTTTTGTAATCACCTATTTTTCAGTCGTTCGCCGTGCTTTGTCAACATTAACCCTGTTCACACACTTTAGAGGCCACATTTATGGTCCAATCTTCATGAAACTTGGTCAGAGCATTTGTTCCAATTATATCTTGGCTGAGTTTAAAACTGGGTCAACTGAAAAACAAGGTCTCTAAGTCATATTGAAGAACATTTTATTCCCAATTCATAAAGTACTTTTTTCTCCTGAACTCAACCGTTTGAGAATAGTTTAGTTCCTGCATTTCTTAGGTGAGTTCCTATGGACCATGGCTTCTTGTGCAGGCAAAAAAATATATGAGACTTGCTCTGTGAAAAGGGGGTTTAATGCATGTGCATAAAGTGTCATCCCAGACTAGCCTGTGCAGTCTGCACAGGCTAATCAGGGACAACTCTTTCCACTTTTAAGAAATTTTTCATTTAAAGAAAGTCTCTTCTTAGAAAAAATCTAGTCTAGGCGGACTGTTTCTTCCATTATTAGATTGTATCGACTGCACAGGCTAATCTGGGACGAAACTTTAGCACATGCATTGAACCCCTTTTCACAGAGCATGGCTCATATTTAACTCTTTCCTTGCGGGAACCGAATTTTGAAGGCCTGTGCAAACAGTTTGGATCCAGATGAGACGCCACAGAACGTGGCGTCTCATCAGGATCCAGACTGTTTGCTATTCTGATAGTATTCTTTGAAAAAAATCAAAGAAAATGCTAATTTTAGAAATTTAGCAGACAATATTTTAGCAGACGACAAATTTCCCAGCATGCAAAGGGTTATTCATCATGGACTACTGGCAGGAAATTTTCTCAACGAAACATGGGTTAGACAGCAAGTAATGTATTGAAAGACTATGGTAGGATTGTGATCAACACAATATATCTCAGGACACTTAACAGCTGACTGTTTTCCTTCCATTCACTTGATTGTGAATGCTTGTGGTTTTACAGGGAAGGAGAAATTATGTTTCAGTTTCCCTCTTAAAAGTCTTTGGTTCAGGTCTAGGCTGGATTTTATGAAAAAAATCTTAATGTATCAAAATTAGTGGGAAAACTGTCAATTTTACTTTGATGTTTTTAAGTATAGGAGTCAATACAAGGAAGTAATTTCGTCTATTGATAAAAGCAGGGAAGTAATTAAGTATCTGGTCAGTTCACTTCAAATCAATAATTCTGCTACATACGGGTGCAAAGTTTGATTGCATGTGGAAGTGATAGCATGAATTGATAATTAATAAGATACTTCCATGCTTCACTTTTTATAACCTGTCAAAATAATTTACCAAACATACCGTACATTGCCTGTGTTTTTTGCAGACCTGCTACTTCAATAATAATTGCGCATACAATCTTTGCATAGTCATGTGGACATGGTTTCTAAATAATGAACGGAATGTGTGAACAGTTTTACATGAAAGTCATAGAGATACGATTCACACGTTTGGCAAAGTAACAGAGTCTATGGTTGTACATTAGTAAGAGGGTTGTTCTGAGATTTTACTCTGGAGCATCATGAAAATATTACTTTTTCTTTGTTATTTGAATGATGGGGATTTAGCTAAAGAAGAATGGTAGTGGGGGGGGGGCCCTTCCATTTTCATGCCCCACCTTATCAAAATATGTGTCACCCCTTTTATCCCTCGCCAAAGGCAGAGAGATATATAGTTTTGGCGTTGTCAGTCACTGGATCGGTTCATCTGTCTGTCACAAATGATATATCTCAGAAATTATATATGACATCAACATGAAACTTCGTGGGTATAGTTTAGATAGTGTATAGATATCAAGAGGGAGAAGAGCCATGCACAAGAAACATAACCCTATACTCTTAAATAACAATGATTACTATGTAACTTGTCAGAGCTACACGATTTTTACATGAAACTTAATGGATGTAAAGATATAAATGAAGTACATTTTCTAAAATGATAGTTATTGCCCTTGCGATGTAAAAAATGAAGCCCTTCAAATAACCTTTTCTTCTAGTTCTGCGCTCAGAAATAAACACAATTTATTCGGCGGGGGATATCAATTCAAAGAATTTGATTGTATGTCCCTCTTCCATTTATCAAGGTTTTCTTGTTTTTATAGGCTATTGATGAGTTTATACAGAACCATACAGTATACATTTAAATATAGATGCTGAATGGATGCATGAATATAAGAACTAAAGTGGAATTTACAGCCAAGTTAGTTATTTATAATGTACACAGTTTACCATTTTTCCACGAATTAGGTGACCCTATCCCATTTCAGGCACTAATACCCCTGTTATTTGTTTAATATGGCTAAAGTCCTAACAGTGACCATATATAGTATGCCCGAAACTAGCAATAAGTAGGAGGGAGGGCTCAGTAGGTAGGTCCCATTCTCTTTGGAAAAGTAATGAATTTAACCTCAGTCTGGTAAAATGGGCGTTACTGCATATGGGTTAAGTGTTTAACTGTGATAAGCCCTTTGCATGCTGGGTAATTTGTCGTCTGCTAAAATGTGGTCTGCTGAATTTCTAAAATTAGCATTTTTTTCGAATTTTTTCAAAGAATACTATCAGAATAGCAAACAGTTTGTATCCTGATGAGACGCCACGTTCTGTGGCGTCTCATCTGGATCCAAACTGTTTGCAAAGGCCTTCAAAATTCGGTTCCAGCACTGAAAGAGTTAGTGGTCACAAGGAAGTTGACATTTCAAGGCAGGAAAAGTAAACACTCTGACGTCATAGTGTCTTTGTGCAATTTTAGAACCTGATTGCTGTAACTATGATATTATAAATGCGCCTCACTGTGAGAAAGGGGCGTAGATAACCTCCAAACATTGGGGCGGCGGTCCAGTTTCTGTACTGGGGACATAAAGGAGTTTGTTGTATGTTTTTTTTTTTTCTAGATTTTGTTTGTATTTAGATTGACATTAGGTTCATAAAAAGTAAGAACGGTCGCAAATTAAAATTTAATACTAATATACATACCTCATCGTAGTAGAGCCATGAGAACAAATCAAACCAACTAGATTGGAATGAACGCTGTTCTGGCTTTTTCTTCCCGAATGTACGCTTAGGAAAAGCAAAATTTCGAGGCTGATCAGGAATACTCATTTTGAACATTAAACAATTACATATATGATATTGTTTCAATGATTTCTAATCAAATAATAACTGTTATAACTTAGGGAACAAAAATTATTCAATCTAATTAATGTTTTCAGGCGTATATTTACTCAAAATTGTTTTAGTGGCAGTTAACTTTGAATTAAAGCGATCAATTAAAATTAAAAGAATAGCCTGTCCTTAATCAAAACACAGACAGCGCAATAGCGGAAAAGAACAATTAAACAATGAACGCAATGACATAAACCCGGGCCCCTGGTTTATGACACCTAACAAGGGATACTGTCACATCACTATTGGCAACCTCGGAGCAGGGACACATGACTTCTGCACTGACGGCACTTGATTACAAAATACTGATTTTGGGGCGGCAATTTTTGGTGATTTTGCGTTTTATTTATGTAACCACAACTAGCCGAGATATTGGTGAGGCGGCCGCCATCCCATTACCTACGCCCCTGCTGTGAGAGAACAAAAAATATAGTATTGAAAAGGTTTGTTTTAATTTGATAAATAAGGGGATATCTTCAAAATTATGATCTCTAATTAGAACTATACAGTGATCAGAAAATGCTGGACTACATTATGGGTTATTCAGGAAACATTCACTCAGCACAAAGTGGAATCTTCTATCACCAAGAAGAAATTAGTGAGTTTTTTAGCATGAAGTGCTTTGTTGAGATTGTTTTCATGAGCATGATTGTATGTTGTTTGAAACATTTAACTTATCTAAGATAAGGTGTTCTAAGCTCGTGGCTGTTGGAATGACAATGATGTTTGTGTGATGTTTGTGTACAAGGAAGGTTTTCTTACTAGGTATAGCCCTTTGCATGCTGGGAAATTTGTTGTCTGCTAAAATGTCGTCTGCTGAATTTCTAAAATTAGCATTTTCTTTGATTTTTTTTCCAAAGAATACTATCAGAATAACAAACAGTTTTGATCCTGTTGAGATGCCACGTTCTGTGGCGTCTTATCTGGAACCAAACTGTTTGCAAAGGCTTTTAAAATTCGGTTCCAGCGTTGAAAGAGTTAGGTGTTTGTTTCTGTAAATGAGAATGGTACTATCAGCTAACCAGCCTCAGCCCCAAATTTCACTTTATTAAGTCATCCGCATAGTGCACATAAGTGTTAACCTCTGGAAAATGGAGAAATTTCATGTTCACGAAATTCTGCAACACATTTATTGTCAATTACTGACGAAAGTAAAGATAGCATGATCGATCGTTTTAGGTGCTGATCCCGCTTTTTGGTCAAATGTCCCGACATTTTTTATGTAATGTCCCGGTTTGGACCTGACAAATTCTGGAATGTATGCAGAATATTTAAAGCTTAGCTAAGAAATGTACACGGAAATTCAACCTATTTGATGTAAGTAATTTTCCCATTCTATACACAAAAGGTCACCATCAAATAGGAAAAATGTCTAGCATCCAGCAATTGGCGCTTTAGTTGATTTTATAAACCATATGAGCTTTGCTCTGGGAAAACAGGGTTTAATTCATATGCGTTAGGTGTCATCCTAGATTTGCCTGTGCAGTCTGCACAGGCTAATCAGAGACAGCACTTTCAGCTTTTGTGGAATTTTTTGTTGAAAGGAAGTTTCTTTGAAACAAAAATCCTGGCGAGGCAGAAAGTGTTGTCACTGATAAGCCTGCGCAACCTAATCAATGATGACACTTTATACGCATGCATTAAACCCCGCTTTCCCAAAGCAAGTCTCATATTTTTTAATTGATGTAGGTACCAGACAATCATAATGCCACGCGGACGGTTGTACAGCAGGCGCTGGGTGTCTACAGTCTGGGCGGAGAGGACCAATCCGACGGCACGTCACACAGCGAGGCGGGATGTGTGGTGAGTAGGCAAACCAATTTAGAGAACTCGATATCTTGAATACTAACTTTAAATGAATTGAGCCAAGCTCTGGGAAGACGAGGCTTAACGCATGTGTGTTTAGTGTCCTTCCAGATTAGCCTTTGCATTTGGCACAGGCTAATAAGGAAAACACTGTCCATCTAAACTGGATTTTGGCTATGAAGATAGCCTTTAAACGAAAAGTACTGTATAATCCCTGATGAGCCTGTGCAGGAAAGGCCTCAAAAGATACACATTAGTTTATATGGATCCATGTTTGTGCTCACATTTCTTTATAAAAATAAAAGGCATTATTTTTTGTATAAGATGAAAAACAAAATATTCTAAATTTAGAGATAATGCTGCTAAACTATGTGTAAGTTATCAGTTTGGGTTGAAGACTGGCTTCACAATTGTTTCACCCTTTGTCAAAAAAGAGGAAATACTGACAGGTTTAGATGGTTACATTGAAAATTCCTCTTTAGAAGTTTGTTTTGGAGTGTGTGTAATACTTGCATTATAAGGCAGTGACAAGTGTTGAATGGGTCGTGCTCTGTGAAAATGGAGTTTAAAGCACGTGTGTAAAGTGTCGTCACAGATTAGCCTGTGCAGTCTGCACAGGCTAATCAGGGATGACACTTTCCGCTTTTAGGATATTTTCTGTTGAAAGAAAGTCTCTTCTTAGCAAAAATCCAATATATGCGGAAAGTATCATCCCTGATTAGCCTGTGTAGACTGCACAGGCTAATCTGGGACGACACATTACGCACATGCATTATGCCCAGTTTTATCAGAACAAGTATTAAATTGTCTCTAATTGGTGTAGCATGAAACATCAGGAATGTACATTATAAACATGTGCACTTGAAGAGGGCGTTCTATGTTTCCATGTTCATAGTAAAGAAACTGAGTTGTCAGCGCAGTTCCTTATGAATTTCAAAGATGGATTTTTTTACAAGAGTACCATTACAAACTTGCTTTATATTTATGTTTGTGAATGTACATTTATTCAACAAAATAAATGGTAAAAGGGAGAGGCGTTAAAGAAGTATTGAAAGACAAAGTCCTCAACATTTCTTGCCTATTTGAAAATTGTACATTTGAAGCAATAAAACATGCTCATGGTGAGCTTTTGTGATGGCTTTTTGAGCTTTTGTGATCGCTTTTTGTCCGTCGTGCGTCGTGCACCGTCAACATTTGTCTTGTTAACTCACTAGAGGCCACATTTGTTTCCAATCATCATGAAATTTGGTCAGAAGATTGGTCTCAATGATATCTTGGTTGAGTTCGAAAAAAATGGTTACATTTGCTTGAAAAGCATGGCTGCCAAGGGGCGGGGCATTTTTCCTTATATGGCTGTAGTAAAATCTTGTTAACACTCTAGAGGCCACATTTATTGTCTGATCTTAATGAAACTTGGTCAGAAGATTCATCCCAAAATTATCATGGATGAGTTAGAAAATGAGTCCGGTTGGTTGAAAAACATGGCTGCCAGGGGGCGGGGCATTTTTTCCCTATATAGCTAAAGTAAAACATTGTTAACATTCTAGAGGCCACATTTATTTTCCGATCTTTATGAAATTTGCTCAGAAGATTTTTCACAATGATATCATGGATGAGTTTGAAAATGGTAACCTTTGGTTAAAAAAGATGGCTGCCAAGGAGCGGAGCATTTTTCCTTATATGGCTATATATGGCTATAGTAAAATCTTGTGAACACTCTAGAGGCCACATTCATTGTCCAATCTTCATGAAACTTGGTCAGAAGATTCATCCCAATAATATCTCTACAAGTTCAGAAATGATGCCCTTTGGTTGAAAAACATTGCCGCCAGGGGGCAGGGCATTTTTCCTTATATGGCTATAGTAAAACCTTGTTAACACTCTAGATGCCACATTTATTGTCCAATCTTCAAGAAATATGGTCAGAAGATTTGTCTTATTGATATCATGGATTAGTTCGAAAATGGTTACGTTTGCTTGAAAAACATGGCTGCCAAGGGGTGGGGCATTTTAACTTATATGGCTATAGTAAAATCTTGTTACCACTCTAGTGGCAACATTTAATGTCCGATCTTTATGAAACTTGGTTAGAGGATTCATCCTGATAATATCTCGAAAGAGTTCAAAAATGATGCTGGTTGGTTAAAAAAAATGATTGCCAGGGGGCGGGGCATTTTTTCTTATATGGCTATAGTAAAAACCTTGTTTACTCTCTTGGGGCCACATTTATTTTCCGATCTTCATGAAACTTGGTCAGAAGATTTGTTCCAATAATATCTTGTTATCTCAGGTGAGCGACTTTTGGCCTTTCAGGCCCTCTTGTTTACAATGTGTTGTAATAGTTGTTTTGCATTAAAAGTTAAAATAACCAAATATCAATGATTTAATTAAACATTATTGGTGAATATTTGCTTATGTATATATTATTGTTTTTGTATTATTGTAGTGTTATTTATGGCTGAAATGGACTGACGTTTGTTTTAACAGTCCGGTGCCCTTTTAATTGTTTAGTGGATTGGTAAATTACGTGCAATTTCATTGCCATCACCAATGTGTACAGATGTGGAAAAAACTATTAACAAGGGAAATAACAGTTGCATAGACATTAAATATACTAGTGACAGTTATTTCCCTTAGCCATGTTCTTCAAAATGTTATTGAGTAGACTATAGTTAGTGTGTGAAGAACATTAAAAAAAACTCTTGGTAAAATTTGGATAGATGTGAACAAACAACAAAAATACAAGCTTTCAAATGTGAATCATAATAGCATTGTTCAATGTGTGTCTTTAAATGATTGTGTGTACTCTCTGCAACCAAGTAGAGAGGGAATACTGTATTCA